>NC_067248.2:106280578-106580578 GCF_019359855.2 Lolium perenne
CTACCCCAACTAACTCTGGGAAGGCTGATAACTCCCACAGTCTCACCTTCATCTGGCTGGAGGTTGCAGCGCAAAATTTTAGGGTATTGATTATGAAGATACTTCCGGTATGCTGTGTAGACGCAGTTTTTCCTCATGAATGGAACCAATGTGCCATCAGGAGCTTTGGATTCACGCTTCTTCAGGTTGGCAATGATCGGGTAATTGAGTCCGAGGAACAGAGAGTGGTCGCCGAGGCTGTTAACCTGCCTCCAATGAAAGTCCCCTGCACGTGCTGCAACGAACAGAGATATGGGATCCTGCTCAAAGACGTAGGTGGCAACAGGAGGATACTGCCGTAGCTGAAGCCCATTAGCAGCATAGGGAATGTCAGGAGGTACTTCAGCATTGGCAATCCCAATGTTGTTTACTGTAAGGATGATCATCAATCGCTTGCCATCAGCAGTTGGAGCGAGGAACCACGCGTACTGCTGATCATCCACCACCGGTGGCGGGATTACGAACATGGACATCGGGTTTTCTGCAATATTAGAAATGGAGACGAATAGGGTGTTACTGGCAACCATATTCAAACAGCAGCACTGTTCATCGTTCATGCTCACAGTATAAATACGACTATGTAAGCTAAGGACATTGGTCATTCATGTGTTCAAATCGAGTGTCCAATATATCAGTTATACTGCATGCATCCCACGAAACAAGTCTTAACTTCGCCAAAACTAGACACTAGTTAGTGTATACACAGTTATATACTACCTCTGTCCCACCAAAAGTGTCTGAGATTTGTCCAAATTCAGATGTATCTAGACAGTGAAAGCATATAGATACATTCAAATTTTGACAAATATATCATCTTAAGTTTAAGTCCTGTGTTGTAGTTAATTCCCTTTGTCTTAAGTGATCCAACGGTGTATATGATTAGATATTTGTATACAATATAGGAGTACAGACAATCTACCAGTTGGTCCAGTTTTAAACTGAGTATAGAGCTTCAATCATGACCCTTGGAGTGCTAAATCTAACGGTGCACAACAGCAGGATTCTCTGTGAAGAGTGCACATAGCTAACTCTACAATATTTTAGAACCATCACGTGAGCCTTGGGTCTACCCCAAAAAATGACCAAATATCTGAAACCCCTGAAGCATATGAATAACCCCATCAAAGAAATCGCTATTCAACCTTGCTACATGGATCAATGGAAGGTTCTTACGGTCTCAACTCTCAAGGAAACATCAAAGGAAAAGGTAGATAAGAAATGAGTGAGTGTTAGATGTACACATATTTTTAATTTTTTATTTGTTCCCTTCGTTTGCCGACTGATGGGAAGAAACATCATTTTTTGTAGGACCACTCTTGTTTTCGTATTTTATATATGCATTGCTGGCAATATTTTCTTTCGAAAACCATGAATATAGCTCGAGCTACATGTAGCATGGTTTTTGAAAATTTTGAGAGCTGCATTTTGAAGTTCCAAAGAAAACGGAGATTAAATACGGGTGTCAACAATGTTGTGTTCTACCAACATTCAAATGTCCAAATCAAAATATCTTATATTTAAGGTTTTGCAACAACAAAAAAATCTGACATATATTTTCCAACATTTTGTAACTTCAAAATCTATCAGATTCTGTCATTTTTGTGCGGCCCGAATATAGGGTATCTCAATTTCAGATTTTACACTATGGTAGAATAATACATTCTCTACATATATTTTTTTTAGATTTTTTATATATTCTTTCAAAACTTGCGAAAGGCATGCTATAAATATTCTTTTGATTATCAAACAGAATCTTTAATGGTTTGACGTGCATACATACTAGTAATATAAAAATATAAAAGTTCTCGCCTTGTACACATTTTGTTGATTTTTTGGAATGAATACAACATTCAATTTGGTAGATAGAGTACTAAACATTTCATGGGAAACTTAAAGCAGCTTGCCAAACAAAGGCTAATAGAAGAAAAAAATAGAGGTATGACAGGCATAACATCCACGATGGGGTTGAAATATGCATAAGCTTCGGGCAATTTGGCAAAGAAAAATCTAGCCGGATAAAGAACATAATTAAAAAAGGTACATGTTAAACTAAGTAAATTAGGCATAACAAGTATTTCATTCTTGTTTAGTAAATAATTGGATTTTGATTGAGTTACTTTTCTAAGGGAAAAAAGGAGAAGGCAGATATTCAAGACACTTTTGGTGGGACGGAGGGAGTAAATCAAAAGTAAGAAAAAGTTATAACATGTTTCATGAGATGGAGTACTAAATAACGGCCATATGCATCTCTTCGATGCAGAGGCCGGGGTACCTCGCCCTCTATTTCGAGCAAAAATCAACTAGTTATATGAAACAATGGGTGTAAAAGTTAATCAAGAAGGGTGCCTTCATTGTGCTACGTTAACATTTGAGATACTTGTTAATTACATCCATATTCTGCAGTGGATAGAGTTACTAATTCAGGATTGCATTCACATACGGAGTATACTATGTTTGCTGATGACTGATTAGTACTAATTCGTTGCAAGCAACGGTTCATTCATATTCAGATAAAGGATGTGATCGTTAAGTCATATACTTATGAAAGTCCTTATGCATCTCTCTGATGCAGATGGCGGGGGTCTCTCGTCCTCCTTTTGGAGCAAAAATCAATTAGTTATATATGAAACAATGGGTGTAAAAGGTTATCAAAAAGGGTGCCTTCATAGTGCTACCTTATCTTTTGAGATACTGGGTAATTACATCCATATTCTGCAGTGGCGTAGAATTACTAATTCAGGAATGCAATCACATACTGAGCATACTATGTTTGTTGGTGACTAATTAGTACTAATTCATTGCAAGCAACGGTTCATTCATATTCAGCAAAAGGCGGTGTGATCATTAAGTCATTTATGAAAGGTAAAATATAAACAAGGTAGTTCATGAATAACTTCATTGATTAAGGCAGTGTATCATGCAATGCAACATAAGGACTGAAAAAATACCATTTGGGGTGTCCCAGCAGTACGTCCAGCCCCTAATTTCGTCCACCGCAAAAACTTGGCCACCGAGTTCAATGGCATCACAGAACGCCGGCACAATTTGTTCAGGTGTAGGGTTCTTCAGCATTCTCCAGTCGCCACCCCCTTCAAGGTAGAAAATCCTTTTGTCGAACAAGGCGATGAGCTTGTAATCTGCGTACCTCCCACCTTTTGTGGGCACTTGGCAGATTACAATCTTCAACAAATTAATTGCTCGACTCCAGCAAAGATAGTATAACCAATCTTTAGTAGCAGGTTGATATGTAACACCATGACCAATCTTCGGATCAGGTGGGGATGGAAGGGGGATATGTCGCTCGGTGTAGACGTTCACAAGGCACCACTGGCACCCACGATGATCGGCGGCGGCGATCCAGTCGTCGTTCGCGCCAAGCCATTTTCTGTCGTGCATGAACGGCAGGGTGACAGAACGGCGAGGATGGTCAAGGGGCACCAGGTCGTACATGGTAACATGCAGACGAGATGCTGTCGCCACGAACCAGGGTTCATCAAACCAATAACCAGGCGGAGGCATCAGCAGGCAGGGTTCATCCCAATGGTGCATCTTACCTTCATCATTGCTGATCTGGTCGTAGAGCTCCCTGGAACATGCGGCAAGTCGGACGGTGTAGGTAACGTCCAGATGCGCAGCGATGAGGTCGATGTTGTCGCCGGTGAGAGCCTCCAAGTGGCCGTCCCCGCCGCACCGGCAAAGCCTTGAATATTCCATCAGGTGAAGATAGATTTAGATGGATGGCGGATGCAACTTCGCTTGGGGTTTTCGGAGGAGAGGGCGAGCGCTATGGAAGAAACGATGCGCGCCGCGGCCGGGTGGGGTGAGGAGAGAAAGGTATAGTACTAGTGATGCAGCGTGGTGGGGATCGAGATCCTGCGCGTGCGCGTGGTTCTGCGAGGGTGAAGAAAAAGATGATAGACATGCAAGGGGCAAAACCTAGGCAGTACTCTAGGCTGCTGCTGCTGCGACTGGGCGCCGATTTGACTGTTGGTAGATGGTAGACTAGCACGCCACCCATCTATAAATTTGCGACGACGTTTGGTGCAGTGATGTCTCGTCACATCAGCTTGAGCAGAGAGGGCTTTTTTTTACAGTTTCCATTACGATATATTTTTCGCCGATAATCGTAGTACCCTATGCCAGAGACACGTACCTTAACACGTGGGCAGCATGCAACCGCGCGAGCACCAAAATGAAATGAGAGATGTTTTAGAGCAGAACTTCATTTTCAATGCCTTTCCTAGCTTGGTTTGGAGGAGCTTCAGTGACTTGATGCTTCCAAGTCTCATTGTGACTAGGTGCCACCATCTACCATCTTTCGAGATCCAACGTTCCAAACTATCTGTTATTTCGAAGCTAAAAAAGAAAAAACTATTCAGAAAATTTTGAAAAAAATCCAGTAATATGTAGATGCCTTGTTTTAAAATCTATGAATATTTCATCCCATTCGGATGACTAGCTTGTGATTAAATAGCTTCTTACGTATTCGAGCACTAGTTTAAACTAAATATTATTTGCTCACAAACCAATTATTCAAATCGAATGAAACTCCACCAAAATATAAATCGAAATATGCATGATTTACTGCAATGTGAGCGGATAATTCAATCCCACGAAAAGACAATATGCTCCAAGACCAGTAATCTCTTCCCTAGCTTATCTGAACATAACTGACAGTGTCCTTAGAGAACATCTTGCAGCCTCAGTAAAGCCTCAGGTATGAACAAGAAGCATACTGCCATCTACAGATCACGCTAAGAACCACAACCCAGGATCATCCTCATAGCCTATATCATCAAGGTTTCCCTCCAAAATGCTTATGTTTGTTGGTGACTAATTAGTACTAATTCAGGAATGCAATCACATACTGAGCATACTATGTTTGTTGGTGACTAATTAGTACTAATTCATTGCAAGCAACGGTTCATTCATATTCAGCAAAAGGCGGTGTGATCATTAAGTCATTTATGAAAGGTAAAATATAAACAAGGTAGTTCATGAATAACTTCATTGATTAAGGCAGTGTATCATGCAATGCAACATAAGGACTGAAAAAATACCATTTGGGGTGTCCCAGCAGTACGTCCAGCCCCTAATTTCGTCCACCGCAAAAACTTGGCCACCGAGTTCAATGGCATCACAGAACGCCGGCACAAGGGCTACAGGAAGACATCACCAAGAAAGGGTGATGCATGTCTCCTTCAACAAACACAGCAGTACATGTCTGAAGCAAGTACATGAACACAAGTACACCACCATAATAATACTACATGAACACAAGTGATGCCGTCGGTTGGGGAGGCCTAAATAAAACTTAAACTTAATCCTAATCTAATGGACGTCGGTTGGGGCGCGCGACGGGTCTGCCTCGTCCTCGTTCTTCGCCTATGCAGCCTACGTCCGTGCCCGCTTCTGGTCCCATGCTTCGCGATAGGGGCGGCCCCAGGGGTATTCTTGCGTATGCAGCTGAATACCTAAGATTTTGACAAAACCTTAGAATTTCCTCATAAATCAGGGAAAAATTTGGCAAATACATGAGGATTTTGGCAAAATGAATACACAGGTTGAAAATGAATACCCAGCACTTCATCACTGGCGCAGCCACTGTTCGCGCTTCAGGCGATCGAGCATGGCGGACGCCGTCAAAAGACCTTGCCGGCGGCGCTGTCCCAGCGGTTTAGTCCTTAGCCGAGAAATCTCATTCTGGAAGAAGAGTATCGCTTGCTGGCGGGCGAACGCCTCATAATGGCGATGAGCCCTGTCCTCGCAGAACTTCCGTTGGGAAGCCTCCAAGATCCGGAGGTCGTGCTCGCTGTACTCCTCCTTCAACCGTGGGTCCTCGTCGTTATCGGAGCTGTACTCCGCGTCGGACTGCGGCTCCGGCTCCGGCTGCGATGGTGGTGGAGGCTGCGCGCGGACTTTGAGGCCAAGCCTACAGAACCTCGTTTTCCGATGGCGCGGCATTTTTGAGGTGGAGAGGAGAGAATGGAGCGTAAGCGGTGGTGGAAATGAGAGGATAGCACCGCGGGGGTGGACGGCGTAGTAGGTACTTTATGCTGGTGGTAGGCAACTACCCTCATTTACGGCGGCGTAGGCGACTGCACGCCGCGTGTCCGGCCGCTGCCCTCGTGGCCGCCTAGGTTTAGGCGCGGGAGACCATTAAACGCCGGGGACTACCAGCCTTCCCGCGTCGCCTTTGATGCGAACAGTCGCGTCCTCCCGCTGACAAGGCGGCCCCACACGCGAAAACCGTCGTGCCGCGAGGCGCCGACGCGCCCGATTCGCGCCCTTCGCCGGTGTGAGCCCAAATAATGCAACTACTACTACTGTACTAGCGAGCAGGCCCTCCCATCAGTATCAGACTAGTTACATCACCAAAAAAGGTGATGCATGTCTCCTTCACATGGTCTTCTTATGTCATATAGTAAGGCACTAGCAATGATCGGCGCGGCGTGTCTCATAGTGGGAGTATCTTCACTAGTAACTAAGTGTCCAACTCAGCAAATTTGCTTATGTGGCAGTAAGTTAATGAGGAGAGAGGAGGATGGAGTAACATACAGTAGCTAGTTACTGTAACATCACACTTCCCAAGATACAATGAGTCTATAAGCTAATTAATGAAGACATCTATATGATACTACTTTGATGTTACTTCCCACTATGACTAGTCTAACTAATATACTCCCTCTATCTCAGAGCTTAAGGCGTAAAAATAAATTCGATTTTTGATCAAAGCATAAGGCGTAGGTATAGTACTAGTGATGCGGCGTGGTGGGGATCGAGATCCTGCGCGTGCGCGTGATTCTGCGAGGGTGAAGAAAAAGATGATAGACATGCAAGGGGCAAAACCTAGGCAGTACAGTATAAATTTGCGACGACGTTTGGTGCAGTGATGTCTCGTCACATCAGCTTGAGCAGAGAGGGCTTTTTTTTACAGTTTCCATTACGATATATTTTTCGCCGATAATCGTAGTACTCTATGCCAGAGACACGTACCTTAACACGTGGGCAGGATGCAACCGCGCGAGCACCAAAATGAAATGAGAGATGTTTTAGAGCAGAACTTCATTTTCAATGCCTTTCCTAGCTTGGTTTGGAGGAGCTTCAGTGACTTGATGCTTCCAAGTCTCATTGAGACTAGGTGCCACCATCTACCATCTTTCGAGATCCAACGTTCCAAACTATCTGTTATTTCGAAGCTAAAAAAGAAAAAACTATTCAGAAATTTTTTTTTGAAAAAAATCCAGTAATATGTAGATGCCTTGTTTTAAAATCTATGAATATTTCATCCCATTCGGATGACTAGCTTATGATTAAATAGCTTCTTACGTATTCGAGCACTAGTTTAAACTAAATATTATTTGCTCACAAACCAATTATTCAAATCGAATGAAACTCCACCAAAATATAAATCGAAATATGCATGATTTACTGCAATGTGAGCGGATAATTCAATCCCACGAAAAGACAATATGCTCCAAGACCAGTAATCTCTTCCCTAGCTTATGTGAACATAACTGACAGTGTCCTTAGAGAACATCTTGCAGCCTCAGTAAAGCCTCAGGTATGAACAAGAAGCATACTGCCATCTACAGATCACGCTAAGAACCACAACCCAGGATCATCCTCATAGCCTATATCATCAAGGTTTCCCTCCAAAATGCTTATGTTTTTGGAAAGTTTTCTTGACGATAGGGAAGATTCTGAAGGGCTTAGATTCGCTACAATAGCAACAAATGGAAAATTTTCGCCGCTAAAAAGAGTATCCCGCCATTTTAATATACACTTACTAGTAGTTGATCAATTGTAAATTGCAAAACACAAAGTTCAGATCAAATGTGCAACATACCAACAGAAAGTTAACTAGCAGTTTTATGAGCACATGGCGATACTAAGGTGATGAAGCAGTTAACTAGCAGAACAAGATCTCCTACTCAGGGACGCTCTTGGTGGACGCCGAGATATAGGTCGCTAGCTGTGCACGGAGATCCTCCTTCTCCTTGATAATCGCCTTAAGGACGGCGGTTTGTCCGCGCATTAGCACCCTCGAGATCTGCCTCTTGAGCTTTAATTTCAACTTCTGTTCCATGAGATACTTGATGAGGTTGCTTCCAGTATCCATCCATGTGACGCTCTTGTTGTTCAGTTCCACCCAGTAGGCGTTCTGCTGCTTAAGCATGTCGACGCATTGCGCAAGATGAAAGGAGATCTCCTTCTCAGACGCCAAAACTCTATGAAGACGATCACACTCCAGGGTGAGGGAGTGTTCATTCTCCAGCTGGCTGCCTATGTGGGCCTTGTTCTCCTCCTTTTGCTACAACAATAATTGTATGAAAAAAAAAGAAATCAACCCATTCATATATGAGTATTAGTTACCCGCAAACAATAGGACTACTAATTTCTAGCATGGATATTGATAAAGGAATGGACAACACTCGGACGCTCCACAAATACCACAGGGTTCATCAACACATAATTAATCGGAAAGCAGTGATTACATAAACTATAAAAAAAAACAAGTGGACAGAGGCATACAGCCTACCTGGCTTGGCCGGGAAACAGGGCCGAACTTAGCTTCGGACGGCCGGACTTGGGGCGCCACCGTCGTTGTGGTTACCGGGGAGACATTTGAACCGCCGGCCCTTTGAGATGTAAATAAATGTAAAAACGGTTAGAAAATAAGAATCAACTGAAGGACACCCCGCTAGAAACTTACCCGGACGAACCCTCGCCCTTGATGGTGGTGTTTGCATCATCATCATTCATCAATGTGACGCTCTGGTTATGCAGTTCCACACAAACGCGGTTCTGCTCATTAAGCCTGTCGAGCTCGGCAGTAAAGGTATTGATGCCTTGCTGAAGATTACGGCAGATCTTGTTCTCGGACGCCAAATCTACGTGAACAGGCTCAAACTCTGGGGTAAGGGAGAGTTCATTCCCCAGCTGGCTGCCTATGTGGGCCATGTTCACCTCCATTTGCTGGCACGATCATTGTATGGAACAAAAAAGAATCCAACCAATTCATATATGAGTAATTACACGCAAAAAATAGGAGTACTACTAATTTCTAGCACAGATCTTGATACAGGAATGGACATCACATGGACGCTCCACAAATATCACAGTGTTCATCAACACATAATTAAAAGGAAAGCCGTGATTACATAAACTACTCCATCCTATCCCTTTTAGTAGTAGTAGTAGTAAACACGGATTTAGTAAAGTTGTATTCTCCCTATGATCCCTTTTAGTTGACTCGGATTTAGTACAAAGTTGTACAAATTTTATTTGACTCAAATTTAGTACTACTCCGATTCATATTAATTGACTTCAATATGGATGTATCTAGAACTAAAATGTGTCTAGATACATCCATATTAGAGTCAATTAATATGAACCGGAGTAGTACTAAATTTGAGTCAAATAAAATGGATCGGAGGGAGTACTAAACCAGAGTCTATTAAAATGGATTGGAGGGAGTATTAAAAAAAAGTGGATAGAGGCATACAGCCTACCTGGCTTGGCCGTGAAACGGGGCCGAACTCAGCTTCCGACGACCGGACTTGGGGCGCCACCGTCGTGGGGGTTACCGGGTAGACGTTTGAACCGCCGGCCCTGTGAGATGTAAATAAATGGAAAAAACAGTTAGAAAATAAGAATGAACTGGAGGACACGCCACTAGAAACCTACCCGGACGAACCCTCGCCCACTGGCTCGCTCTCCATCGAATAGAGGATAGACTGCTCTGCGAGAATGCTCAGGCGATCATAAGTGGCCATACAACGACGCGCTAGCTGGCTAGATGAGTTTTTCTCGGCGGTCCTAGTCCTCATCGTCTTCCCTAGGATATCCTGCCGCCGGGCCGCCCGGCTCAATGGAGCCATGGCTTGCGAGGTACGTAGTACTTTACTACTCAGTAGTTAGGGTGGAGGGCTGGTGAAGGCTAGTTACTAGCTACCAGCAGAACAGAAAGAGAAGAAGGGCGGAGGGCTGGTCAAGGATAAATCTTACATACACCCAGAAAAGACCATCGTGCCCTCGCGGGGCTTCTGAGCAATTATAGGGACGTGTGTTCTCAAATGGGCAAGATAGGGTACCTTCCCGAGGAAGCATCTAGCACCCAAGCCGATGGACTGCGCGTTGAACAATGGTTACAGTATGTGTAAAAAGAAAAGATAACAAGGGAAATGCCCGGCAGGGTCCAGAGGTGCATTTAATCGGACATGGGATTCCATAGTACAGTACACCATAGAGTATGTGAACATAAACACAGAATACAATCAAGCGCTTAGTGTTGGACCCTCTCCGCCAAATAAGATCATATATCGTCGTTAGGGCCGCCCTGGTGAATCCTCTGAATGAAAAAAGCCCATAGTTGGCAACCTAAACCCGCCGCTCCGAATAGGAACTTCCGTCCGACGATAACTTTCTGACAACAAAAATTAATTAATTCAGTACTGCATAAACTGCAATTTCAATTAGATAACCACAAAGATTAAGATAGGCGCATGTATCACCTGTCGATGCGAACCCAGATAGTCAGCTCCGTGCACGGTTGATACCATTGCAACGACCGCTCTAGTTCCAACCATTTGGCGGCGCCCGGCGTGGTCGTGCTGTTCGCCAGAATAGTGGCCGTATAGTTGGGGAGCATTAAACCAATCTCAGAGCGATTAAGTAATGGCTTGCCGTGCGACGACATACTCACATTGTACTCCGGCCACACGCACGCCGCCGACCTAACGCACTCAACGGATAGGCAGGCCAGCACGCATCCATTTTTCGGCTGGACTTGCGTATATGTGTGCCAGACGAACACGGTACCATCGTTCCCGTAGAAGATGACCGGACGTCTTGGCTCTGGCGGTGCCAGCACCGGGATGATGAACGCCATCGCGGTGCCGTACGGGATCATGTCCACACAAATCGAATGGATTTCTCTGAGGTGGGCGATGAGCGCTGCTGGCGAGGCGGAGAAGTCGCAGCCGGCCTCTGTGCAGTCGCACGGGCCGTGCGGGCACGCGAGCTCGTGGTCGTGGAGCTCGTTGTAGGCGACCACGCTCCCGCACCCGTCGTGGGGGCACTCCATCCTCTTTAATCTGCTTTGAAGAAGATATTGATGGGGAGGGGAGGGGAGGGGCGAGTGGAGAAGAAGGAAGGTGGTGGCTATTAATTCGGGCCTCACCGTCCCACCAGTTTGGCTAATTAAGGTGACGCTGAAAGTTTCACTGTCTATGTTTTCACACGCAGTACACCTTATATGATGGCCAAAAATGGGATATGAAGATTTTCTCGAAATATCAAAAAAAAAGATTGATGTTTGACATATGTGTGATGTTACTCAAAATTGAACTACATGTTGCGAATGGACGGTCGGCAATTTTTAGGGAAGAAAATGAATTTTAAAATATTGAAATACTTTGAGTGTCTCTGTGTGAAGCCTTGCACTAAGATCATAGAAATTTCCATTACCCTTGTACGGATGGTGGGTCCTAAAAGTTGAAGTAATTTGAGTGCAACAAAAAGAACTTCAATGAAATTAAGGGCTCCTTTGATTTAAAGGATAGGAAAAGAATAGGAATAGGAAATGTATAGGATTGGAATGGCATGTCTACTTGAATCCTATAGGAAGATGAAGTGCGTTTGATTGTAGCAAAGGAATTTTTTCATGAGCTATGAGCTAATGCTTATTTCCTATAGGAATTACACTACAAGATTCCTATAGGAATTTTTCCTATAGGATATGTTCCTATGAATCAAACAACATGTATAGGAAATTTTCCCATAGGAACCAAATCCTTCACACTTCCTATGCAAATCCTTTGAATCAAAGGAGCCCTAAAAATGTGGACTAGCTTGTGTCGTCATATGAGATATAGATGGTATAAAAATAACAAACTACAATACTAAGAGTGATTTATATAAATCAAGTTTGATTTCTTGCTTTCATGTATGAGTTAATTTATTAACATGGCTTTCTACCCCCCCCCCACACACACACACAAACACACAAACACACTCTCTCTCTCTCTCAAATGGGGGTGAGAGGAGAAGAAGGATGTTCGTAACTCATGCCTCACCATCCTACCAGACTTTGGTCGATGCCCAAGACATTCATGACCTAAAAAGGTGACGTTGACTATTTCATAGTCTACATTTTCACAAGCATTATACAATGTATATTGGCCAAAATGTGATGTGTAGATTTTCTCGAATTGTACCTTATTTGGATTCATGTTTGACGTATGAGCGGTTTTACTCAAAATTCAACTACATGTTCAAATGCCAGGTTGGAAAATTTGAATGAAGAAAATATAGTTTAAATATTGAAATAAGTGAGCAAATGTGTGCGTGTGTGCGTGTGTGTGTGTGTGTCTTTTGTGCACTACGATACGTAAAATTGGCACTACCATTTTACGAATGTGGTGGGTCCTAGAATATTGAAGCAAATTCAAAAAAAATGTGCTAGCTTGAGTCATCGTATGAGATAAAATCGCTATACAAATAACAAACTTACAACCTTAAGGTAATTTAAGAAAGATTTATTTTCTTGCTTACACATGTGTGGTCATGTTGATTGCATTGTATATTAGTATGAACTTACTAATAATTATCCCAAATATTGGCAGCAATGTTCATCTTACCGTTCACATATATTTCATTCAACTTCATTTCACACAAAAATACATTCTACTTTATTAGTGTAAAATAAGAGCTTTATGTGAGCTTTATTGTGAAGTGGCTGCCTGAGAGAAGGGCCAAATTTTCAAGGTAACAATTTCGAAACATGGCATACTTCATAAGATGACCATTTAGGTGATATATATGTTGATTATTTCTCGAGTTTGTAATATATGTGGACTTATGTTGAGTTTTAACCAATTTTAGTCAATTTAAAATTGCATGTTCTTTAAAGTTCGGCACGAGTTTTGGTAGAAAATATGCAGATTTTACCATGGTAAGGTGTTATGCTTCATGCATGAAAAAACTACAAAGAAAAGATGAACAATTTGTACGAATGGTGAAGCCGGTGAATTTGAAGCAAATTGAATGCAACCAAAGGAAATTCATTAAAACTAAAAAAAAGATGAAGAGTTCACGAGGAAATGGTATGGCGATTTGAAAAGAAAATGAATCACTACATATGTGAATCTGGTCATAGTAAACGAAAATGCCAAGTAGAGTTTCCAATTTTGTTCATAAAAATAGATCAAATTTGAACTAGATTTGTGATGTAGATTGGTCATAGAAACCGCTATAAGCCATCGCAATGTACGGAAGTGAATAATTCTAGGCATCCATATTTTAATTACTTCATGTAATGTAATTGAACAAGCTAGATTGGGTATTGCCCCATGAAATTGTACCACACATGCCAACAATAGTAAACCTGGTTGCTTACAAGTACGCCAACATTATGTGGCTTGATTAAATGTGCATTAAACTTAAAATGCCTATTTATTTATATTGTTTTAGTAGTCGTATGACAGTGAAGGATCCAGAGTTGCATTAATCGGCGAATTGGGTTACATATTACATAGACTAATTCATGGTAAACATAAAATACATCCAATCCGTCAACATTTTTAGATAAAGGTCTAAGTAGTCCTTCCCCACCGAAGTAGATGACCACCTCCAACACTACGGCCGTCCTGACAAGAACCATCAGCAAAACGTCTCTTTTAGTCCTTGTACTGAGTACTTTGAAGCAGGAAGCCCCAGACACACCCTTCCTTTTACGGTGATGAAGCAATATTAAACATCAAAAGAAGAGGCAGAACAAGATCTCCTACTCAGGGACACTTGGTGGACGCCGAGATATAGGTCGCTAGTTGTGCACCGAGATCCGCTTCTCCTTGCTAATCGCCCTGTCACAAGAAAAACAAATTAATTCAGCATTACTTAAATCCGCATTAGCATCGTCCCAATAAGATTGAGGGTAGTGTTATGTTCACTCACTCCTTATCGATGCGCAAATAGATAGTCAGCTGCTTCGATGATTCATTGCCGCACAGGTACCGCGGCGGCACCGAGAGGAAGGAAGTGACATCTCCCAAAGAAACTGTGCCCGGAGTCGGGCTGCTCGTCGGCTCTAATACCGCCTTCACCACGTCAAACAAGTGTTCCCCGGTAAGCTTACGCGGCCCCGGCATCGGCGGGCCGTTCGCCTACATTGTCACCCTATACCGGGGCAAGTTGCACGCCGCCGACCTGACGCACACGAAGGATACCGCGGTGTCCATGCCGCAAGGGTGGATGTGCAAGGCGAACACTGCGCCATCCGTCCCGTAGCCGATGAGCTGTAGTTTTGGCGAGCCCGGTGCCGGCACCTTCAGATGAACAAATCTGAAGTCCTCGTCGTACGGGAACCTATCCACAGCGGTCAAGTGGGCTTCTCTGAGGTGTAGGATGAACGGTACCTTCGAATCGGTGAATTCGCAGCCGGGGTGCGTGCAGAAGCAAGAGCCGTGCGGGCACGCCATCATGTGCTTGTCTTCCTCGTTGTAAGGGATCTCCCTCCCGCACCAGTCGTTGATACACTGGATCGTCGACTTCAGAGGCTGCTTCTTCGGCACAGGCAACTCCATAGTCTAAGGTCTTATGAGGGATCGGAAAGGGGCGCGGGGGGTTGTGGCGGCGGCGGCGCGAGCGAGGGGGGAGCAGTGAGAAGCTGAGAACTGAGAAGGGAGATTGATGTTTATGGAGATTGATGTTTCTTTATAATAATATAGAGGGCTCTTCTTTTAACGGGAGCCTCTAGACTGGTGGACACATGACCTGTGCTCACTGAAGTGTGGGACCTCACGCATGGGAACCACACGTAAGTGACAGACCGGTTGGTGTACTCGGGTGATTATTATAATGTATAAGTACTCCATAGTTTCCTATAGATCCAAGGGTAGGAAAGCCAAGTTATCTCATTTACAAGACATTATTTTTTCCATGAAGCCAAGTTTATCCCCCTCCCCCAGTGATTTGACCTAGATTTGAAATCAAGGCACACGTGATTCAAAAAAGGCAATCTAAAAACATGGAGTATTCATCATTTTGTAGTACATATATCTAGGGAAAATACCAAACATGCCATACCACTATACCAGTGTTTTAGAGAAGAACCCTCAAGTAGATTGGCACCATGTTGGAGTTCGTCTAGCTAAATTTCCTCCCACATGCATGTGAGATTGGTACCACTACACAAGAACCATGCCAAACTTTTGAATCATGGCCCAATTTTATGTATATATTTGCAACTTTTCATCATGCAAGCATGAATACTTTGCAAAATATGTGCATTTTGGGTTGTCGCCCATAAATGTGTTTTTGCTTGTCTGCCACCAATCAAGTTTTCATTCGCGGGGAAACATGCATGACAGGATGACCATTTCCAAGGTTTCATGAATTATCTCAATGTGCATCTATATATATACAATTTCTTGGGCTAAATCCGATAAAATGCAAATTTGACACAGTGTGTAGATGAAGTACAGATCAAACAAATAATTTAAAAAATACATGGGTGTGTGGCCTGAATGTGTGGATCAAGCCAAGTACATTTTATATAATAATGGCCAAACACATGCACCGCACCCTCCTACTAGAGCAAATTAAAACAAGCAGGGTGAGAGCATCGTGAGATTGCTCGACCTAGCTAAATTTTAAAACAAGCCGAATTAATAAGTTATTGTGTGGGGATTGATAGAAAAGATCGAAACAAAGCATGCATAGTCATATCATTTGTGGTTTACATAATACCTCTATGAACAGTACCAAATAAACATGGCATATATACACTTCTATGTTTAGACAAGAACCCTGCATATTTTTTTTGCACCATGTGTTTGAGGCCTCGCTTCCCCAGAAGTGTGTGTGAGAGCATTTTGCATGCTACGAGAAAACAATGCCAAACATTTGAATCACATGACTCATTTTTTGGTAGTGATATATAGGTTTATGGTTTATATATATATAAGGTTTAGTGTTAGGGTCTAGGGGTTTAATATAATTAGGGTTTAGGGTTTATAGAGATTCACATCATCTGTTTCATTTCACATTTGTGATGTACAATACTACATACCTAAGTAAAATCGATCCCTTCTTAGTCACTCCAAAATGGAGCTCGTGGCCGGGAGGTTTTTGGAATTTCCATGTTTGAAACCCAATACCACTTCTCTTTGGTTCAAAAACCTCCCAAAATTAAGCCCGTTTTCAAATATTTCAAACTTATTCAAATTTGGTTCAAATTTGAAAGACATACAAGTTATATCACACATATTGCATACATTTTCACACAAACTGCACTAGATGCTAACCCTATAATTTGAGACCATTTGGATGAGGTCGAAAAAATTCTTGGATTAGAATCGTGTTGTTCGAACCCCGTAGTTGGATTTTTTTTTTTTGAACCCTTGATCTGTAGAACTGGGCAAAACCCGAGTTTAACCTATTTAATTATAGATTCGTATATCGATTTTTCTACTACCTTTTTATTATTACTATGCAGCACATGGGTGTTTGCCCGTCGAGTGAAACACGGAGGAAGAGGGATCACTCGGAAGGAGAGAAGAAGGGGGTGTCTCCCCTTTTTCGGGTGATGATGTTGACTTTTGTGCAGGGTTTGTCAGTGAGCAGGAGGTGCGAGCGAGCGAGCGAGCGAGCGAGTCGAGCGAGGCCGAGAATGAGAGAGATTTGTTTTTTTTGTGAGAGGGACAACCGAAGGATCCAGAAGGACCCACAGACTTCCAATACGCATCTGATGCGTCTTCTCTTAACAAAGAAGATGGCTGGGAGTTTGCGTACCTATTGCACGTGACTTGTGCTCACTGAAGTGTGGGACCTTGATACGTCCAAAACGTATCTACTTTCCCGAACACTTTTGCTATTGTTTTGCCTCTAATTTGTGTATTTTGGATACAACTAACACGGACTAACGCTGTTTTCAGCAGAACTGCTCTGGTGTCTCGTTTTTGTGCAGAAATCCAACTTTCGGGAAAATCTTCGGAATTTATGCAGAAGGCCCTATTTTACCAAAATATTGACGGAGCCAGAAGGGCAAGAGAGGTGGAGGCCCGAGGGCCCCACACCACATGGCGGCGCGGCCCAGGGGGGGCCCGCGCGGCCATGTGGTGTGGCCCCCTCGGCCGGCCTCCGACGCCCCCGTTCGGACTACTTATTGGTTTCGACCTGAAAACGCACGGAGAGAAGTCGAAGTCGCCAGAAACCCTCCAGAGAGCCGCCACATCGCGAAACTCCGTCGCGGGAGCCAGAAGTCTCCGTTCTGGCACTCCGCCGGGACGGGGAATTGGAGGAGATCTTCACCGCCATCACCGCCAACGCCTCTCCATCGACCAGCCATGTTTCCCCCATCCATGTGTGAGTAATTCCCCCGCTGTAGGCTGAAGGGGATGGTAGGGATTGGATGAGATTGGTCATGTAATAGTCATAAGATTGTTAGGGCATAGTGCCTAGTATCCGTAGATGTCACTTTTATGATATTGTTGCAACTTGTTATGCTTAATGCTTGTCACTAGGGCCCGAGTGCCATGATCTCAGATCTGAACATGTTATTGATTCATGAAGATATTCGTTGTTTATGATCTTACCTGCAAGTTGTATACACATGTCGCTGTCCGGAACCAATGGCCCCGAAGTGACAGAAATCGGGACAACCGGAGGGGATGGTAGTGATGTGAGGATCACATGTGTTCACGGAGTGTTAATGCTTTGCTCCGGTACTCTATTAAAAGGAGTACCTTAATATCCAGTAGTTTCCCTAGAGGCCCGGCTGCCACCGGCTGGTAGGACAAAAGATGTTGTGCAAGTTTCTCATTGCGAGCACGTACGACTAAATATGGAACACATGCCTATTGATTGATTAGTACTTGGATACCGTTTTATTATTATCTGCAAATGCCCATGCTTTGACTGTTATATGAGTTTCTCTCATCCATGCAACGCCCGTTAAATCTGTCCCTGTGCCTACAGTATTTTAATCCTGCTGTTTACTATAATCACTACTGCTGTCTTTATTCCACTGCTGCTGTTATTTCACTATTCCTACTGCCATAAAACTGTTACTACTGATAAACTCTTGCGAGCAAGTCTGTTTCCAGGTGCAGCTGAATTGACAACTCCGCTGTTAAGGCTTACAAGTATTCTTTGTCTCCCCTTGTGTCGAATCAATAAATTGGGTAATACTTCCCTCGAAGACCCATTTGCGATCCCCTATACTTGTGGGTCATCAAGACTATTTTCTGGCGCCGTTGCCGGGGAGCATAGCTTTATTTGGAAGTTCACTTGGATTGATATTGTTCGCTGCAAATTCTCCATCATGGGTAAACCTCGCGATACTAAGATCGCCATATTACCATCCACTACAAGAAAAGGTACAACTCTTAGTACCTCTGCTGCTCTTGATTCACCATCTGTGATTGATAAACTTGTTTCACCGCCACATGCTTCACATGCTGGTACTTCTGCTGAATCTGAAAATTCTTATAATATTGATAATGTTTCTGCTGTGCTTGATGATAGTGGTTCATTGGGATCTTTTCTAGATGCTACAATTGCTAAGTCTAGACAAATTGAAAATACTGAAACTCCTAATGAAAATACTACTACACCTGTTAATTCACCTGAGTCTGTTGAATATTCTAGTGATGATCTTGATGAAGATTATGTAGAACTTGATGATGATTTTATTGAAAAATGCAATGCTACTACTGATGCAAGAAAAATTAAAAAGTTGCTTGCAGAACATGCTGTTAAATATAAACCATCTCCTAATCCTAAATTTGCCACATCTCCTATAAACATTAGGGATAAAGATTATGATTTTTCTCTTGATCTATCTCATATAGCTATTGTTGAGAAAACACCCTTTTGTGGTACTGAAAAAGAAAGTGCTGTTGAACACCTGACTGAGTTATCTACTCTTAGTGGCGTGTTTTCTGATGATGTCAAGATGCGTACTTATTTTGTCGCTAAATTTTTTCCTTTCTCATTAAAGGATGATGCTAAAACTTGGTATAATAATTTGCCTCCTGGTTCTATTAAAAGTCCAATTGACTTGCGTGATGTTTTCTTTCGAAAATACTTTCCTGCTAGTGCTCAACATGCTGCTTTGCAGAGAATTTATAATTTTGACCAGGAAGATGGAGAGAAATTGCCTGAGGCTTGGGCGAGATTTTGTTCTCTTATTAGAGCTCAGCCTGACCATGATTTGGAAAAGCATGATTTACTTGATATATTTTATAGTGGACTAACTATTGAGTCTAGGGCATACCTGGATAGTTGTGCTGGTTGTGTTTTCAGGAAAAGAACTCCAGACGACGCTGAAGAATTATTGGCTAAAATAGGCCGGAATCATGATGATTGGTCTACACCTGAACCAACCCCGACACCGATAGTGAAGAAGAGGGGTATGATTAAATTAAATGATGAAGATATGAGGGAAGCCAAGAAGTCTCTTAAAGAGAAGGGTATTAAACCTGAAGATGTGAAGAATTTACCTCCTATAGAAGATATATGTGAGACGATTCCCCCTTCATCCATGATTGAGGTACACTCTCTTCAACACTTTACTAGGGAAGATATTCCGTATTCAAAATCTCCTGCTCAATGCTTAGATGAATTTGATAATTATATTGTTAAGCAAGAAAACTTTAATATGAGAGTAGAGAATCATTTAATGGAAAATTCCCGAGCTATTAGTGAATTGCATGGTATTGTGGAGAGAACCTCCAATGATGTTAAGATACTTGTTAAACATTTTCAAATGGTTCAAACTCAAATTGATCAACTTACTAAAGTGCAAAATGACTTGTTGGGAAATAATTCTAAAGAAAAACATGCTTATGAAGTAACAACTAGAGGTGGTGTTTCTACCCAGGATCCTCTATATCCTGAAGGGCATCCCAAAAGAGTTGAACAAGATTCTCAACTAATTAAAACTAGTGCTCCATCTAAGAAAAAGAAAAAGAAACATAAGAATGTTGTAGAATCCTCTGACCCTGTTAATGATCCTAATAGTATTTCTATTTCTGATGCTGAAACTGAAAGTGGTAATGAACATGAGGAAGATAAGAATGATACTCCTGATAAAGAAGAAATTGAAAAAGAACCTGAAAAGCCTGTTAAAAATAAAAAGTACACTAAAGAAGATTTTATTACTGAGAAACATGGTAATGAAAGAGAACCTTGGGTTCAAAAGCAAATGCATTTTCCTGCTAAGAAACTAAAATCAAAGGAGGAGGAACATTATAATAAATTTTGTGATTGGATGAAACCTTTATTTTTGCAAATCCCTTTGACTGATGCTATTAAATTGCCTCCTTATTCAAAGTATATGAAAGATATTGTTACTAACAAAAGGAAAATCCCCAATGAGGAAATTTCCACTATGCTCGCTAATTACTCCTTCAATGGTAAGATTCCAAAGAAGTTGGGCGACCCAGGTATACCTACTATTCCTTGTTCCATCAAGAATAATTATGTTAGAACTGCTCTATGTGATTTGGGAGCAGGTGTTAGTGTAATGCCTTTTTCTCTTTATAAGAGACTTGATTTAGATAAATTGATACCAACTGATATATCTTTGCAAATGGCTGATAAATCTACTGCTATTCCTGTTGGTTTATGTGAAAATGTTCCTGTTCAAGTTACTCAGCATTGCTTGATATTAACTGATTTTGTTGTGTTGGAAATGCCTGAAGATGATAATATGTCCATTATTCTTGGAAGACCCTTTCTTAATACTGCAGGGGCTGTTATTGATTGCAATAAAGGCATGGTTACTTTCAATGTTGATGATAAGGAACATACTGTCTATTTTCCCAAGAGGATTGATAAAGTATGTGGAGTTAATACAATTTTTAATGTGAAAACTATCAAAGTGGGATCCATTGACTGTCCTATATATGAGCCTAAAGAAGAATATCAAACTCTTGTGATCGGATCCATATCAATTCAATATAAGGTAACATGATTGATTTGAGGTTTATTTCTTCTTATGTCATATAAAATTTATTTGGTAGCAAGACTTGATCAACCTTGTTAACAAGTATATTTTATTGCATAAAAGAGCTAAACAACATTTCTTTCTTTCTTTCTCCCTCCGCCTATTTTATTTGCTGTAACACTTTTGTTTTGCAATATGCTTTAGTCATTTAAGATTTTAGAAATCATTTTCCTGCGCAGTAATCATTAATTTAATACCCAGAAATGTGCATTTTTCGAAGTTCTCTAAAAATTACAAAAATTACACCGTTGGTCCTATTTTTCGACGAGGCACCTGGGAGCACCAGAGGATGACCTGTGGGGCACCAGGAGGTGCCACACCATAGGCCGGCGCGGCCAGCAAGGGGGCCGCGCCACCTTGTGGTGTGGGCCACCCCTAGCCCCACTACATCATCTCTTCCTCCCAGCATCTTATCTCTCCCGAAAAAACTCGTACCAAGTTTCTCTCACTCGTGTTTCTGCTCAAGAACTCGCGATTTTTCGATCTCCTTGCTCAGCCCAGATTTCTGTCTGAAATTTGGCACATTTACTCCTTGGTATGTGACTCCTTTGATTGTCCAATTAGAATTTCATTTGGTTGAGTATATCTTGAATATTTTGCTGCTGTAAATAACATGTTTAGTGAGCTTGCATGCTTGTTCTAAGTGGAAGAAATTAGTTTTGATGCATGTTTAGTACTCTAGCAAGTTCCTATAGTAGTTCCCCTCAATTACATACCTTGAAATCAAATTTTATAGTGATTGTTGAAAATTTCAGAAAATGGAAGGAAGTATGCACCAACTTAACCAAGAAGAGTTGGAGGTACAGCAAGTCATGAGAGTTCATCGTGAAGAGGGAGTATACCCCTCTTATTACCCATGCACGGACTTTATGCGGAATGCAGGAATCCTGCAAGACGTTCAAACACTAATTTCCAATGCAGGATTGGGAGATTTTGCTGTTGGTGAACCTCACCAATACGCTAAACTAACGGTGTCAGTTGTGCAGGATTTCGAATTTCACCGGTCTCGAACTGACCCCATGGTCCGGTATAAGATTTATAACAAAACTATCGACTTGCCTTTCAGTGATTTTTGTACAGCGATTAGAGTGCCGCGGTGGGGATCCTGCGAGAAGATCAGGGGAACACCGCGGGAGCTCTCAAATCTTTATGCGAGGATTTGTAATGGGAGGATCTTCTCCAATGATAGTGGTAAGATTAGTAGCATTCAACAGCCAGCCATCCGCTACTTTGCCTATTTCATTACAAAGTGCGTTCTTGCGCGAAGGTCTGGAGGTAAGTTATCTGTCCAAGATTTGGCTTTCTTAGCTGCTGCTTTGCAACAGGATAGGACTTATAATTTGGGTGCTTTAATAGCTTGTAGACTTGCTACTAACCGTGAGAAGGGAGGAATTTGTGGAGGTCTTATCGCCTCTCGCTTATTAGCTATGCATGGTGTAGGACCTCACCATTTAGATATTCCGCTTTCTATAGAGAAACTTGATGTTGGCTCCATGATTAGACATGAGTTTATTTCAGATGCATCTAATTTGAACAACCTGCATTATAGGATAACTTTGTATAAGAAAAATTGGAGTATAACTAAGAAAATTGAAAAACTAGTACGCTTGCCTGCACCTGCTTTGTTTAACCTTGATGCCAGGAACGGGTGGTCGATCACAGAAAATGAGCTAAATGCATACATAGAAAGGGAAAGCCGTCGTGCAAGGGAAGATGTGGAGGAGACCGAGGAGCACCCCGACTCTTCATCCGATGCAGCGAGCTCCTCATATCAACATCATGGGCATGTGGAACCTCCACGATATTCTTCTGCACAGGGGCCCTATTACCACTCCATGTATAATCCACCGGCGTGGAACTCCGACCCTCGTTGGGAATGAACTCCACTTAGGCCAAAAGCCTAAGCTTGGGGGGAGGTATACCGGCATCACTCATTCTTTGCATATTATGGTTGCTGGATACTTGTACATATTTGTTTAGTCTCTAGAGTGGTTTTCTAATGAGAGGGAGATGATATTTGGGGAAGTGCTGTCCAAAAACAGATTCTGTGCTGTTACCAAAAAAAATTCGTACGCACAGCCAGAACGTCATTTTGAGTTGCCAATTTTTGAGCATGTTCCCCAGGTTGTTATCTAACTTTCATTAGTTGAACACTTTTTGGTCTGAGCAATGGAAGATTTCTGTTAATTTCGATTTCTGTACTGCTGTCAGGATTTGGCAGATTTCTGTCATCCTGCTTTTCTGTGTTTCTGTTAGTTTGCATTCTTTTGTTTTCGCTTTGTTTCTTTCCTAAAACACAAAAAGACCAAAAATATTTCTGTTGTTTCTCTTCACCATTTGGTTATTTGGTTCCTTGCTCTTAGTTTGCTTTATTTGCTATCGTTAGTTTGCTATGAGAAAACCCAAAAAGATTTTTGCTTTGTTTGCTTGTTTTCTTTCGTTCTTGTTTCTAATTCGAAAACACCAAAAATATTTGCTGTTCTTCTTTGGTTTGTAAAGTTCATCATGAGTTCAATGGTCTTCGGTGGCTGGAGCGTGGTTTTCATTTCATATTATCCAAGCTACACAAGTGAAAAGGCAATAATGACGATCTACGACAATCGGATTGTGGTGAGAGGCTGGTATGAACTCTATTTGCTTTCATTTTTGTACATATACTCATCCATATGAGCATGCTTAGTTGGTTCATGTGAGGTATATGTTATTTGAGAAAGTCTAGTAGTTCATGATCTCTCATGTTTAGTTCCAATTTATTAATATGAGTAGCATGTCATGGATGTTTGCTTGCATTGTTTTATTCATAAGTAAGTATGGCATTGTGGTATCCTCCTCTGAATAATTCATTTATATCGACTTGGCACATGCTCACGCATGCATATGACTGAACAAAAAGTCAATTAAGCTTCGATGATTTATATTGCTTCAGAGTTCTTGTATCACTTTTATGCCTCCGTTAATTTATTTTGCCGCAAGCATGATTATGACAGTTACTGCTCTCTTGATTTGTCGTTCCCCAGTCTTTTGCTAGCCTTCACTTGTACTGAGTGGGATCGCCGCTCGTGCTTCCAAACACCTGAAAACCAAGTCGTTCCAAAGTGTCCACCATAAATACCTATGCATGGCATTTCAAACCATTCCAAGTAAATTCTCATGCGCTACCTTTAAAACTTTCAAAATGCTTCTCAATTTGTGTTAATGTTTCATAGCTCATGAGGAAGTATGTGGTGTTTAGCTTTCAACCTTGTCATTTACTTTTGACGGACTCTCATATGGACTAGTGGCACATCCGCTTATCCAAAAAATTTGCAAAAAGAGCTGGCAATGGGATTCCCAGCCCCAAATTAATTAACTTAAATAGACACTCCTCCATGGTTTGTGATTGTTGGACGGCACCCGAAGGATTCGGTTAGCCATGGCTTGTGTGAGCAAAGGTTGGGGGGAGTGTCATCATCATAATAAAACTTAAATAAAAAGGCACTCCTTCATGGTATGTGATTGTTGGCAGGCACCCGAGGATTCGGTTAGCCATGGTTTGTGAAAGAAAGGTTGGAAGGAGTGCCACCAAAAAAATAATTCATGGGAGCCGCTCTTGTGAGTCTGGTTGATGAGGTAGTTAGTGTACCCATTACCATTCGTTGACAACAACAAACACCTCTCAAAATAATTTTACTCCTGTTTTACAAATAAAAAGCTCTAGCGCATGTTAATCCCTGCTTCCCTCTGCGAAGGGTCAATCTTTTACTTTTTATGTTGTGTCTCCATTCTTTCTTTGAGCACTATCTTGAGAGCACGACTGTCATTCTTAGTATAATATGCTTGTCTCAAAATATGATTGATTGTGGTATAACTTTGATGCTTTTATCTTTGACAATCACTACTTCTAGTCTTTCTATGAACTCAAGAGGTGCCTCGGCATTTATGTTTTGCCGATCAAATACAGGCAAGCGAGATACCACTTTATCATATTCTCTTATGAACATTGCAATCCTGCTTATATACATGATTCATGATGCTTATTATTAATTGTTGGTACTTCTCCATGATTGACATAGCTGTTGGATGATCTTATTTGCATGTGTCTCATTATGAACTGCTTAAGTATTAGCCATAGCATGAGAATATATACATCATATGAGCAAATGTGTTCGTGAAAGTTCCTTTATCGCTCAGTTGTTAACTGAATTGCTTGAGGACAAGCAATAAGCTAAGCTTGGGGGGAGTTGATACGTCCAAAACGTATCTACTTTCCCGAACACTTTTGCTATTGTTTTGCCTCTAATTTGTGTATTTTGGATACAACTAACACGGACTAACGCTGTTTTCAGCAGAACTGCTCTGGTGTCTCATTTTTGTGCAGAAATCCAACTTTCGGGAAAATCTTCGGAATTTATGCAGAAGGCCCTATTTTACCAAAATATTGACGGAGCCAGAAGGGCAAGAGAGGTGGAGGCCCGAGGGCCCCACACCACATGGCGGCGCGGCCCAGGGGGGGCCCGCGCGGCCATGTGGTGTGGCCCCCTCGGCCGGTCTCCGACGCCCCCCTTCGGACTACTTATTGGTTTCGACCTGAAAACGCACGGAGAGAAGTCGAAGTCGCCAGAAACCCTCCAGAGAGCCGCCACATCGCGAAACTCCGTCGCGGGAGCCAGAAGTCTCCGTTCTGGCACTCCGCCGGGACGGGGAATTGGAGGAGATCTTCACCGCCATCACCGCCAACGCCTCTCCATCGACCAGCCATGTTTCCCCCATCCATGTGTGAGTAATTCCCCCGCTGTAGGCTGAAGGGGATGGTAGGGATTGGATGAGATTGGTCATGTAATAGTCATAAGATTGTTAGGGCATGGTGCCTAGTATCCGTAGATGTCACTTTTATGATATTGTTGCAACTTGTTATGCTTAATGCTTGTCACTAGGGCCCGAGTGCCATGATCTCAGATCTGAACATGTTATTGATTCATGAAGATATTCGTTGTTTATGATCTTACCTGCAAGTTGTATACACATGTCGCTGTCCAGAACCAATGGCCCCGAAGTGACAGAAATCGGGACAACCGGAGGGGATGGTAGTGATGTGAGGATCACATGTGTTCACGGAGTGTTAATGCTTTGCTCCGGTACTCTATTAAAAGGAGTACCTTAATATCCAGTAGTTTCCCTAGAGGCCCGGCTGCCACCGGCTGGTAGGACAAAAGATGTTGTGCAAGTTTCTCATTGCGAGCACGTACGACTAAATATGGAACACATGCCTATTGATTGATTAGTACTTGGATACCGTTTTATTATTATCTGCAAATGCCCATGCTTTGACTGTTATATGAGTTTCTCTCATCCATGCAACGCCCGTTAAATCCGTCCCTGTGCCTACAGTATTTTAATCCTGCTGTTTACTATAATCACTA
The DNA here is from genome assembly GCF_019359855.2 of Lolium perenne. NCBI lineage: Eukaryota > Viridiplantae > Streptophyta > Magnoliopsida > Poales > Poaceae > Lolium > Lolium perenne. Next base: position 106,307,033 of record NC_067248.2, read on the forward strand.
CTGCTGTCTTTATTCCACTGCTGCTGTTATTTCACTATTCCTACTGCCATAAAACTGTTACTACTGATAAACTCTTGCGAGCAAGTCTGTTTCCAGGTGCAGCTGAATTGACAACTCCGCTGTTAAGGCTTACAAGTATTCTTTGTCTCCCCTTGTGTCGAATCAATAAATTGGGTAATACTTCCCTCGAAGACTGTTGCGATCCCCTATACTTGTGGGTCATCAGACCTCACGCGTGGGCACCACACGTAAGTGACAGACCCTGTTGGTGTAAAAACTCGGTTGATTATTATAGTGCATTAGAACAAAGTTTCCTATGGATTCACTGGTAGGAAATCCAAGTTAACTCATTTACGTGTTAAACTTGTCTAAATCTTGGTCAAACCTAGGATTTGACCAAGATTCAAATGGGCAGAAAAATAAAAAAACAGAAAAATGAAAAACCAAATCACATAGTCTTCTTATGTCATGTAGTAAGCAGTAAAGTTGATAAAAAAGGTCCATACATATTCAAACCACACAAATCATGTATCTATACCCCCTAACCCCTAAACTCCGTCTTATGAAGTCAAACATGGAAATTTCAAAAACCATCCTAAGAGCTACATTTTGGGGTGACTAAGAAGGATACATGCTTCCCTTTTCATTTTCATGTTTTAAACTTGTTTAAATTATCTTGGTCAAACCTAGGATTAGACAAGATTCAAATTTGCATCAAAATTGAAAAAAATTCAGCAAAAAGAAAAACCAAAGCAAATAGTTTTCTTATGTCATATAGTAAGCATTAAAGTTGATAAACAAGGTCTAGACATATTCAAACCAGACAAATCATGTAGCTATACCCCCTAACCCCTAAACTCTGTCTTATGAATTGAAGTCAAGCATGTGAAGAGAAGTGGTTTTGGGTTTCAAACATGGAAATTTCAAAAACCTCCCAAAAGCTTCATTTTAGAGTGACTAAGAAGGATCCATGCTTACCTTTTCATTTTCATGTTTTAAACTTGTTTAAATTATCTTGGTCGTCAAACCTAGGATTTGACAAGATCCAAATGGGCATCAAAATTGAAAAAAAAATCAGAAAAAAGAAAAACCAAAGCAAATAGTTTTCTTATGTCATATATATAGTAAGCATTGAAGTTGATAAACAAGGTCCATACATATTCAAACCACACAAATCATGTATCTATACCCCTAACCCCTAAATTGATTAACTATGTCTTATGAAGTCAAGCATGTGAAGAGAAGTGGTTTTGGGTTTCAAACATGGAAATTTCAAGAACATCCCAAAAGCTTCATTTTAGAGTGACTAAGAAGGATACATGCTTACCTTTTAATTTTCATGTTTTAAACTTGTTTAAATCTTGGTTGAACCTAGGATTTGACCAAGATTCAAATATATGGGCATAAAATTCAAAAAAAAAAACAGAAAAATGAAAAACCAAAGCACATAGTCTTCTTATGTCTATAGTTAGCATTAAAGATGATAAACAGGTCTAGACATATTCAAACTAGATTATCATGTATATATCTACACCCCTAACCCCAAACTCTGTCTTATGAAGTCAAGCATGCATGAAGAGAAGTGTTTTTTTTTTGTTTCAAACATGGAAATTTCAAAAACCCTCCCAAGAGCTACATTTTAGGGTGACTAAGAAGGATAGATGCTTATTTTTTCATATTCATGATTTAAACTTGTTTAAACCATGGTCAAACCTAGGATTTGACCAAGATTCAAATGGGCATCAAAATTGAAAAAAAATCAGCAAAAAGAAAAACCAAAGCAAATAGTTTTCTTATGTTATATAGTAAGCATTAAAGTTGATAAACAAGGTCTAGACATATTCAAACCAGACAAATCATGTATATATACCCCCTAACCCCTAAACTTCGTCTTATGAAGTCAAGCATGAAGAGAAGTGGTTTTGGGTTTCAAACATGGAAATTTCAAAAACCTCCCAAAAGCTTCATTTTAGAGTGACTAAGAAGGATCCATGCTTCCCTTTTCATTTTCATGTTTTAAACTTGTATAAATTTCGTCAAACCTAGGATTTGACAAGATCCAAATGGGCATCAAAATTGAAAAAAAAAAATCAGAAAAAAGAAAAACCAAACCAAATAGTTTTCTTATGTCATATATATAGTAAGCATTGAAGTTGATAAACAAGGTCCATACATATTCAAACCACACAAATCATGTATCTATACCCCCTAACCCCTAAATTGATTAACTATGTCTTATGAAGTCAAGCATGTGAAGAGAAGTGGTTTTGGGTTTCAAACATGGAAATTTCAAAAACCTCCCAAAAGCCCCTTTTCAAATATTTCAAACTTATTCAAATTTGGTTCAAATTTGAAAGACATACAAGTTATAGCACACATAGTGCATACATTTTCACACAAACTGCACTAGATGCTAACCCTATAACTTGAGGCCATTTGGATGAGGTCGAAAAAATTCTTGGATTAGAATCGTGTTGTTCGAACCCCGTAGTTGGATTTTTTTTGAACCCTTGATCTGTAGAACTGGGCAAAACCCGAGTTTAACCTATTTAATTATAGATTCGTATATCGATTTTTCTACTACCTTTTTATTATTACTATGCAGCACATGGGTGTTTGCCCGTCGAGTGAAACACGGAGGAAGAGGGATCACTCGGAAGGAGAGAAGAAGGGAGAGCATTATGGTGTCTCCCCTTTTTCGGGTGATGATGTTGACTTTTGTGCAGGGTTTGTCAGTGAGCAGCAGGGTTTGTCAGTGAGCAGGAGGTGCGAGCGAGCGAGCGAGCGAGCGAGTCGAGCGAGGCCGAGAATGAGAGAGATTTGTTTTTTTTGTGAGAGGGACAACCGAAGGATCCAGAAGGACCCACAGACTTCCAATACGCATCCTGATGCGTCTTCTCTTGACAAAGAAGATGGCTGGGAGTTTGCGTACCTACTGCACGTGACTTGTGCTCACTGAAGTGTGGGACCTCAAGGGTGGGCACCACACGTAAGTGACAGACCTGTTGGTGTAAAAACTCGGTTGATTATAATAGTGCATTAGAACAAAGTTTCCTATGGATTCAAGGGTAGGAAATCCAAGTTAACTCATTTACGTGTTAAACTTGTCTAAATCTTGGTCAAACCTAGGATTTGACCAAGATTCAAATGGGCAGAAAAATAAAAAAACAGAAAAATGAAAAACAAAATCACATAGTCTTCTTATGTCATATAGTAAGCATTAAAGTTGATAAACAAGGTCTAGACATATCAAACCATACAAATCATGTATCTACCCCTAACCCCTAAACTCCGTCTTATGAAGTCAAGCATGAAGAGAAGTGGTTTTGGGTTTCAAACATGGAAATTTCAAAATCCTCCCAAAAGCCCCTTTTCAAATATTTCAAACTTATTCAAATTTGAAAGACATACAAGTTATAGCACACATAGTGCATACATTTTCACAAAAACTGCACTAGATGCTAACCCTATAGCTTGAGGCCATTTGGATGAGGTCGAAAAAATTCTTGGATTAGAATCGTGTTGTTCGAACCCCGTAGTTGGATTTTTTTGAACCCTTGATCTGTAGAACTGGGCAAAACCCGAGTTTAGAGTGACTAAGAAGGATACATGCTTCCCTTTTCATTTTCATGTTTTAAACTTGTTTAAATTATCTTGGTCAAACCTAGGATTAGACAAGATTCAAATGGGCATCAAAATTGAAAAAAAATCAGCAAAAAGGAAAACCAAAGCAAATAGTTTGCGTACCTATTGCACGTGACTTGTGCTCACTGAAGTGTGGGACCTCAAGCGTGGGCACCACACGTAAGTGACAGACCTGTTGGTGTAAAAACTCGGTTGATTATTATAGTGCATTAGAACAAAGTTTCCTATGGATTCAAGGGTAGGAAATCCAAGTTAACTCATTTACGTGTTAAACTTGTCTAAATCTTGGGTTTGACCAAGATTCAAATGGGCAGAAAAATAAAAAAACAGAAAAATGAAAAACCAAATCACATAGTCTTCTTATGTCATATAGTAAGCATTAAAGTTGATAAACAAGGTCCATACATATTCAAACCACACAAATCATGTATCTATACCCCCTAACCCCTAAATTAATTAACTATGTCTTATGAAGTAAAGCATGTGAAGAGAAGTGGTTTTGGGTTTCAAACATGGAAATTTCAAAAACCTCCCAAAAGCTTAATTTTAGAGTGACTAAGAAGGATCCATGCTTACATTTTCATTTTCATATTTTAAACTTGTTTAAATCATTATCAAACCTAGGATTTGAGCAAGATACAAATGGGTGGGCACAAAATTCAAAAAAATCAGAAAAATGAAAAACAAAAGCACATAGTCTTCTTATATATGTCATATCGTAAGCATTCGAGTTGATAAACGAGGTCTAGGTATATATATCCAAACCAGAATAATCATGTATCTAACCCCCATCGATCTTATGAAGTCTAGCATGAAGAGAAGTCGTTTTGGGTTTCAAACATGGAAATTTCAAGAACATCCCAAAAGCTTCATTTTAGAGTGACTAAGAAGGATACATGCTTACCTTTTAATTTTCATGTTTTAAACTTGTTTAAATCTTGGTTGAACCTAGGATTTGACCAAGATTCAAATATATGGGCATAAAATTCAAAAAAAAACAGAAAAATGAAAAACCAAAGCACATAGTCTTCTTATGTCTATAGTTAGCATTAAAGATGATAAACAGGTCTAGACATATTCAAACTAGATTATCATGTATATATCTACACCCCTAACCCCAAACTCTGTCTTATGAAGTCAAGCATGCATGAAGAGAAGTGTTTTTTTTGTTTCAAACATGGAAATTTCAAAAACCCTCCCAAGAGCTACATTTTGGGGTGACTAAGAAGGATAGATGCTTATTTTTTCATATTCATGATTTAAACTTGTTTAAACCATGGTCAAACCTAGGATTTGACCAAGATTCAAATGGGCATCAAAATTGAAAAAAAATCAGCAAAAAGAAAAACCAAAGCAAATAGTTTTCTTATGTTATATAGTAAGCATTAAAGTTGATAAACAAGGTCTAGACATATTCAAACCAGACAAATCATGTATATATACCCCCTAACCCCTAAACTTCGTCTTATGAAGTCAAGCATGAAGAGAAGTGGTTTTGGGTTTCAAACATGGAAATTTCAAAAACCTCCCAAAAGCTTCATTTTAGAGTGACTAAGAAGGATCCATGCTTCCCTTTTCATTTTCATGTTTTAAACTTTTATAAATTTCGTCAAACCTAGGATTTGACAAGATCCAAATGGGCATCAAAATTGAAAAAAAAATCAGAAAAAAGAAAAACCAAACCAAATAGTTTTCTTATGTCATATATATAGTAAGCATTGAAGTTGATAAACAAGGTCCATACATAGTCAAACCACACAAATCATGTATCTATACCCCCTAACCCCTAAATTGATTAACTATGTCTTATGAAGTCAAGCATGTGAAGAGAAGTGGTTTTGGGTTTCAAACATGGAAATTTCAAAAACCTCCCAAAAGCTTCATTTTAGACTGACTAAGAAGGATCCATGCTTACATTTGCATTTTCATATTTTAAAATTGTTTAAATCATTATCAAACCTAGGATTTGACCAAGATACAAATGGGTGGGCACAAAATTCAAAAAAATCAGAAAAATGAAAAACAAAAGCACATAGTCTTCTTATATATGTCATATCGTAAGAATTTGAGTTGATAAACGAGGTCTAGGTATATATATCCAAACCAGACAAATCATGTATCTACCCCCCATCGATCTTATGAAGTCTAGCATGAAGAGAAGTCGTTTTGTGTTTCAAACATGGAAATTTCAATAACATCCCAAAAGCTTCATTTTAGAGTGACTAAGAAGGATACATGCTTACCTTTTAATTTTCATGTTTTAAACTTGTTTAAATCTTGGTTGAACCTAGGATTTGACCAAGATTCAAATATATGGGCATAAAATTCAAAAAAAAATAGAAAAATGAAAAACCAAAGCACATAGTCTTCTTATGTCTATAGTTAGCATTAAAGTTGATAAACATGTCTAGACATATTCAAACTAGAAAATCATGTATATATCTACACCCCTAACCCTAAACTCTGTCTTATGAAGTCAAGCATGCATGAAGAGAAGTGGTTTTTTTGTTTCAAACATGGAAATTTCAAAAACCCTCCCAAGAGCTACATTTTGGGGTGACTAAGAAGGATAGATGCTTATTTTTTCATATTCATGATTTAAACTTGTTTAAACCATGGTCAAACCTAGGATTTGACCAAGATTCAAATGGGCATCAAAATTGAAAAAAAAATCAGCAAAAAGAAAAACCAAAGCAAATAGTTTTCTTATGTTATATAGTAAGCATTAAAGTTGATAAACAAGGTCTAGACATATTCAAACCAGACAAATCATGTATCTATACCCCCTAACCCCTAAACTCTGTCTTATGAAGTCAAGCATGAAGAGAAGTGGTTTTGGGTTTCAAACATGGAAATTTCAAAAACCTCCCAAAAGCCCCTTTTCAAATATTTCAAACTTATTCAAATTTGGTTCAAATTTGAAAGACATACAAGTTATAGCACACATAGTGCATACATTTTCACACAAACTGCACTAGATGCTAACCCTATAATTTGAGGCCATTTGGATGAGGTCGAAAAAATTCTTGGATTAGAATCGTGTTGTTCGAACCCCGTAGTTGGATTTTTTTGAACCCTTGATCTGTAGAACTGGGCAAAACCCGAGTTTAACCTATTTAATTATAGATTCGTATATCGATTTTTCTACTACCTTTTTATTATTACTATGCAGCACATGGGTGTTTGCCCGTCGAGTGAAACACGGAGGAAGAGGGATCACTCGGAAGGAGAGAAGAAGGGGGTGTCTCCCCTTTTTCGGGTGATGATGTTGACTTTTGTGCAGGGTTTGTCAGTGAGCAGGAGGTGCGAGCGAGCGAGTCGAGCGAGGCCGAGAATGAGAGAGATTTGTTTTTTTTGTGAGAGGGACAACCGAAGGATCCAGAAGGACCCACAGACTTCCAATACGCATCTGATGCGTCTTCTCTGGACAAAGAAGATGGCTGGGAGTTTGCGTACCTACTGCACGTGACTTGTGGTCACTGAAGTGTGGGACCTCAAGGGTGGGCACCACACGTAAGTGACAGACCTGTTGGTGTAAAAACTCGGTTGATTATAATAGTGCATTAGAACAAAGTTTCCTATGGATTCAAGGGTAGGAAATCCAAGTTAACTCATTTACGTGTTAAACTTGTCTAAATCTTGGTCAAACCTAGGATTTGACCAAGATTCAAATGGGCAGAAAAATAAAAAAAAACAGAAAAATGAAAAACAAAATCACATAGTCTTCTTATGTCATATAGTAAGCATTAAAGTTGATAAACAAGGTCTAGACATATCAAACCATACAAATCATGTATCTACCCCTAACCCCTAAACTCCGTCTTATGAAGTCAAGCATGAAGAGAAGTGGTTTTGGGTTTCAAACATGGAAATTTCAAAATCCTCCCAAAAGCCCCTTTTCAAATATTTCAAACTTATTCAAATTTGGTTCAAATTTGAAAGACATACAAGTTATAGCACACATAGTGCATACATTTTCACAAAAACTGCACTAGATGCTAACCCTATAGCTTGAGGCCATTTGGATGAGGTCGAAAAAATTCTTGGATTAGAATCGTGTTGTTCGAACCCCGTAGTTGGATTTTTTTGAACCCTTGATCTGTAGAACTGGGCAAAACCCGAGTTTAGAGTGACTAAGAAGGATACATGCTTCCCTTTTCATTTTCATGTTTTAAACTTGTTTAAATTATCTTGGTCAAACCTAGGATTAGACAAGATTCAAATGGGCATCAAAATTGAAAAAAAATCAGCAAAAAGGAAAACCAAAGCAAATAGTTTGCGTACCTATTGCACGTGACTTGTGCTCACTGAAGTGTGGGACCTCAAGCGTGGGCACCACACGTAAGTGACAGACCTGTTGGTGTAAAAACTCGGTTGATTATTATAGTGCATTAGAACAAAGTTTCCTATGGATTCAAGGGTAGGAAATCCAAGTTAACTCATTTACGTGTTAAACTTGTCTAAATCTTGGTCAAACCTAGGATTTGACCAAGATTCAAATGGGCAGAAAAATAAAAAAAAAGAAAAAAGAAAAACCAAAGCAAATAGTTTTCTTATGTCATATAGTAAGCATTGAAGTTGATAAACAAGGTCCATACATATTCAAACCACACAAATCATGTATCTATACCCCCTAACCCCTAAATTGATTAACTATGTCTTATGAAGTCAAGCATGTGAAGAGGAGTGGTTTTGGGTTTCAAACATGGAAATTTCAAAAACCTCCCAAAATTAAGCTTCATTTTAGAGTGACTAAGAAGGATCCATGCTTACATTTGCATTTTCATATGTTAAACTTGTTTAAATCATTATCAAACCTAGGATTTGACCAAGATACAAATGGGTGGGCACAAAATTCAAAAAAATCAGAAAAATGAAAAACAAAAGCACATAGTCTTCTTATATATGTCATATCGTAAGCATTCGAGTTGATAAACGAGGTCTAGGTATATCCAAACCAGACAAATCATGTATCTACCCCCCGTCGATCTTATATGAGCACTCAATGCGGAAGGGTTTCATTTTTTTATTTCAAAACCAGATCAAAATGGTCGACATGATTATCCATTCAAAGGGGTTGAATATTTCAGTACTAGCTATCACGTACTGGTTTATGTATATAGTGTAAGTAATATGAATCTAAAAATGATTTTGGGGGATTTCTATGACCAAGTTATAACACACCTACATTTCAGATTTGAATTACTTCCAATAAATCAGCATATAGTCATTTAAATGTGTGAAAGTGGCTAAAAACACTAAAAATCGTAAAGAGTTGGGAATTGGCACTAAAATATGGCCTAGTTTATCTTTAAAATGTAGAGGCGCCATTTTGACCGGCCCGTATCTTATGTACCCCACTCGAAAATGATAAACTATCACGAATTACCATTTATTTTAGGCATTACTTTTCACGGTAAAAATGATAAACTATATCACGAAGTTCCATTTCCGTCAAGATAGTCTGCATTACTTTTTTGTTGAGATATAAACCCCCACAACGGCGGACACAGATTAGGTGACATGCACCTTTTGCATGTCAGTCTAAATTCAAATTTAAACATTGCGAAAAAATCTGGAAAAATCATGCATGTTCACAGCACATATTAAGATAACCCCTAAAAATTTCATATCAAAATTCGAAACATACATCGAGAAACAAAAAAGAGAAACTCAGATGTGAATAGTGTACAGAGAAACTTAGATTTCTCTTTTCTGTTTCTCGATGTATGTTTCGAATTTTGATCTGAAATTTTTAGGGGTTATCTTAATATGTGTTTTGAACATGCATGATTTTTTTCAGATTTTTTGGCAATGTTTAAATTTGGATTTAGGCCGCATGTCCCACGGGACATGCAAAAGGTGCATGTCACCTGATCTCTATCCCACAACGGCCATCTCCTCCTTAATTTATTGTGTAAAACCCCCACAACGGTCACCTCCTCCTTAATTTATTGTGTAAACCCCTACAACGGTCATCTCTTCCTTATAAAAAACCACAACGACCATCCCTTGTGTCAATAGGTTCTGCCTCTCTCTTCTTCGTTCACATACACTTGATCCATTGCCATGGCGTCCATGTCTCGGACACCGACCAGAAGGGGAAGGGGAAGGGGCGGCCGGGGTGATGGATCATCATCATTGCCACCACCACCGTCAACACTGTCTTTGATCATAGAGGAGTTCTTCATCGTCGTCTATGAAGACCCTTTGGTCAAGAAGGTACGTACGCGTTCCCACATATATGATGCATGTGATTAATTATGGGCATGTTCTAAAAAACATTTAATTTCAAACGATCGGCGCTCGATCTCTTTGCAGGCTCTCCCAAAAAAGTTTGCGGACTATCTTGATGGCCAGGAGCCAGCTAAGGTGTATCTGCGAGCAGCTGACTGCGGTCCTCGTCTCTGGACCGTGGAGGTCCTATTTGACGGACAAGGCCGGATGTACCTCGACAAGGGCTGGGAGAATTTCGCCATCGCGCACGGTGTGGATTTCGGCTGCTTCGTACACTTCAAATATGAAGGCGATGATGTGCTCACAGTGAAGGTGTTCGACGGAACAATGTGCAGGAAGTACTACTACTCGGACGACGATGATACTGACGATGAAAGCGACGACGACGTGAAGCCATGCATCCATCCTCTTTAGATAAGGGGACTATGACCAAAAATATATATGTAGCTTCATATATATGTAGCTTCATATGCATCGATTTTAGAGGTGGATAACTGGAGAGAGAGAGAGAGAGAGAGAGAGAGAGAGAGAGAGAGTCTTGATGCGTCTTCTCTTGACAAAGAAGATGGGAGTTTGCCTACCTACCGCACATGACTTGTGCTCACTGAAGTGTGGGACCTCACACATGGGAACCACACGTAAGTGACAGACCTGTTGGTGTAATAACTCAGGTGATCATTATACTGTATTAGTACAAAGTTTCCTATGGATTCAAGGGTAGGAAAGCCAAGTTAACTCATTTACATGACATTATTTTTTCCATGAAGCCAAGTTAACTCATCTATCAATTGGTAAATTCTGGTTATATTCGAAATTTTACTTGAAACTTGTTGGTCATATATGCCATTTTACTACTCGCATAACACTTTTTCCGCGGGTGAGGGGTGGGGGGGGGCATGATACTTGAAGCTTCATTTTAGAGTGACTAAGAAGGATACAGGCTTACCTTTTCATTTTCATGTTATAAACTTGTTTAAATCCTGGTCAAACTAGGATTTGAACGAGATTCAAATGGGTATAAAAAATAAAAAAACGCACATAGCCTTTTTATGTCATATATATAATGCATGAGTACTCAAGTTGATAAACATGGTCTAGACATATTCAAACTAGAAAAATCATGTATCTACCCTTGCCCTAACCTTAAACTCTGTATTATGGAGTCAAGCATGAAGAGAAGTGGTTTTGGGTTTCAAACATGGAAATTTCAAATTGATGAACAAGTTCTAGGCATATTCAAAACAGAAAAAGCATGTATCTACCCCCTAACCATAAAGTCGGTCGATCTTATGAAGTCTATTAGCATGAAGAGAAGTCTTATTGGTTTCAAACATGGAAATTTCAAGAACCTCCCAAAAGCTTCATTTTAGAGTGACTAAAAAAGGTCCATGCTTGCCTTTTCATTTTCATGTTTTAAAATTGTTTAAATCTTGGTCAAACCTAGCTAGTATTCAACCAAGATTCAAATGGGCATAAAATTCAAAAAAACCAGAAAATGAAAACCAAAGCACATAGCCTTCTTATGTCATATATAGATCAACAAGGTCTAGACATATTCAAAACAGAAAAAAGCATGTATCGATCTACCCCTAACCCTTAACTCTGTCTTATGAAGTCAAGCATGAAGAGAAGTGGTTTTGGGTTACAAATATTATATTGAGATTTCAAGATCGAACCCCCAAAAGCTTCATTTTAGAATGACTAAGAAGGATCCAGGCTTGCCTTTTCATTTTCATGTGTTTTAAACTTGCTAAAATCTTGGTCAAACCTAGGACTTGACCAATATTCAAATGGGCATAAACATTCAGAAAAAATCAAAAAATGAAAACCAAAGCACATAGCCTTCTTATGTCATATATATATAGTAAGCATTCAAGTTGATCGATATGAACAAGGTCTAGACATATTCAAAACAGAAAAAGCATGTATCTACCCCTAGCCCTTAACTATGTCTTATGAAGTCAAGCATGAAGAGAAGTGGTTTTGGGTTTCAAACATGGAAATTTCAAAAACTTCCCGCCAAAAGCTTAATTTTAGAGTGAATAAGAAGGATCCAAGCTTAATTACCTTTTCATTTTAAGGATTTATGCTTGTTTAAATCTTGGTCAAACATAGGATTTGACCAACACACATATAGTCTTCTTATGTCATATAATGAGCATTCAAGTTGATAAACATGGTCTAGACATATTAAAACAAGAAAAATCATGTATCTACCATGTCCCTAACCCTAAACTCGACCTGTCTTATGAAGTCAAACATGAAGAGAAGTGGTTTTGGGTTTCAAACATGGAAATTTCTAGACCCCCCCCAAAGCTTCATTTTAGAGTGACTAATTAAGAAGGATACATGCTTACCTTTTCATTTTCATGTTTTAATCTTGATTAAATCTTGGTCAAACCTAGGATTTGACCAAGATTCAAATGGGCATAAAAATTCAAAAAACATAAAAAAATGAAAAACTAAAGCACATAGCCTTCTTATGTCACATATATATAGTAAGCCTTCAAGTTGATGAACAAGGTGTCGACATATTCAAAATAGAAAAAGCATGTATCTACCCCCTAACCCTTAACTATGTCTTATGAAGTTAGGCATGAAGATAAGTGGTTTTGGGTTTCAAATATGGAAATTTCAAAAACATCCCAAAAGCTTAATTTTAGAGTGACTAAAAAGGATCGAAGCTTACCTTTTCATTTTCATGTTTATGCGTGTTTAAATCTTGGTCAAACATAGGATTTGACCCAGATTCAAATGGGCATAAACATTCAGAAAAAAAATAAAAAATAAAAAACCAACGCACATTAGTAGCCCAAAATCGAACCAGTAGTTGGATATTTTTGAACTTGATCTGTAGTAGTGGGCAAAACCCTAGATTAACCTATTTAATCATAAATTGAAAAAAAAATCAGCAAAAAGAAAAACCAAAGCAAATAGTTTTCTTATGTTATATAGTAAGCATTAAAGTTGATAAACAAGGTCTAGACATATTCAAACCAGACAAATCATGTATCTATACCCTCTAACCCCTAAACTCTGTCTTATGAAGTCAAGCATGAAGAGAAGTGGTTTTGGGTTTCAAACATGGAAATTTCAAAAACCTCCCAAAAGCCCCTTTTCAAATATTTCAAACTTATTCAAATTTGGTTCAAATTTGAAAGACATACAAGTTATAGCACACATAGTGCATACATTTTCACACAAACTGCACTAGATGCTAACCCTATAATTTGAGGCCATTTGGATGAGGTCGAAAAAAATTCTTGGATTAGAATCGTGTTGTTCGAACCCCGTAGTTGGATTTTTTTTTGAACCCTTGATCTGTAGAACTGGGCAAAACCCGAGTTTAACCTATTTAATTATAGATTCGTATATCGATTTTTCTACTACCTTTTTATTATTACTATGCAGCACATGGGTGTTTGCCCGTCGAGTGAAACACGGAGGAAGAGGGATCACTCGGAAGGAGAGAAGAAGGGGGTGTCTCCCCTTTTTCGGGTGATGATGTTGACTTTTGTGCAGGGTTTGTCAGTGAGCAGGAGGTGCGAGCGAGCGAGCGAGCGAGTCGAGCGAGGCCGAGAATGAGAGAGATTTGTTTTTTTTGTGAGAGGGACAACCGAAGGATCCAGAAGGACCCACAGACTTCCAATACGCATCTGATGCGTCTTCTCTTGACAAAGAAGATGGCTGGGAGTTTGCGTACCTACTGCACGTGACTTGTGCTCACTGAAGTGTGGGACCTCAAGGGTGGGCACCACACGTAAGTGACAGACCTGTTGGTGTAAAAACTCGGTTGATTATAATAGTGCATTAGAACAAAGTTTCCTATGGATTCAAGGGTAGGAAATCCAAGTTAACTCATTTACGTGTTAAACTTGTCTAAATCTTGGTCAAACCTAGGATTTGACCAAGATTCAAATGGGCAGAAAAATAAAAAAAAACAGAAAAATGAAAAACAAAATCACATAGTCTTCTTATGTCATATAGTAAGCATTAAAGTTGATAAACAAGGTCTAGACATATCAAACCATACAAATCATGTATCTACCCCTAACCCCTAAACTCCGTCTTATGAAGTCAAGCATGAAGAGAAGTGGTTTTGGGTTTCAAACATGGAAATTTCAAAATCCTCCCAAAAGCCCCTTTTCAAATATTTCAAACTTATTCAAATTTGGTTCAAATTTGAAAGACATACAAGTTATAGCACACATAGTGCATACATTTTCACAAAAACTGCACTAGATGCTAACCCTATAGCTTGAGGCCATTTGGATGAGGTCGAAAAAATTCTTGGATTAGAATCGTGTTGTTCGAACCCCGTAGTTGGATTTTTTTGAACCCTTGATCTGTAGAACTGGGCAAAACCCGAGTTTAGAGTGACTAAGAAGGATACATGCTTCCCTTTTCATTTTCATGTTTTAAACTTGTTTAAATTATCTTGGTCAAACCTAGGATTAGACAAGATTCAAATGGGCATCAAAATTGAAAAAAAATCAGCAAAAAGGAAAACCAAAGCAAATAGTTTTCTTATGTCATATAGTAAGCATTAAAGTTGATAAACAAGGTCTAGACATATTCAAACCAGACAAATCATGTAGCTATACCCCCTAACCCCTAAACTCTATCTTATGAAGTCAAGCATGTGAAGAGAAGTGGTTTTGGGTTTCAAACATGGAAATTTCAAAAACCTCCCAAAAGCTTCATTTTAGAGTGACTAAGAAGGATCCATGTTTCCCTTTTCATTTTCATGTTTTAAACTTGTTTAAATTATCTTGGTCGTCAAACCTAGGATTTGACAAGATTCAAATGGGCATCAAATTTGAAAAAAAATCAGAAAAAAGAAAAACCAAAGCAAATAGTTTTCTTATGTCATATAGTAAGCATTGAATTTGATAAACAAGGTCCATACATATTCAAACCACACAAATCATGTAGCAATCCCCCTAAGCCCTAAATTAATTAACTATGTCTTATGAAGTCAAGCATGTGAAGAGAAGTGGTTTTGGGTTTCAAACATGGAAATTTCAAAAACCTCCCAAAAGCTTCATTTTAGACTGACTAAGAAGGATCCATGCTTACATTTGCATTTTCATATTTTAAACTTGTTTAAATCATTATCAAACCTAGGATTTGACCAAGATACAAATGGGTGGGCACAAAATTCAAAAAAATCAGAAAAATGAAAAACAAAAGCACATAGTCTTCTTATATATGTCATATCGTAAGCATTCGAGTTGATAAACGAGGTCTAGGTATATCCAAACCAGACAAATCATGTATCTACCCCCGTCGATCTTATGAAGTCTAGCATGAAGAGAAGTCGTTTTGGGTTTCAAACATGGAAATTTCAAGAACATCCCAAAAGCTTCATTTTAGAGTGACTAAGAAGGATACATGCTTACCTTTTAATTTTCATGTTTTAAACTTGTTTAAATCTTGGTTGAACCTAGGATTTGACCAAGATTCAAATATATGGGAATAAAATTCAGAAAAAAACAGAAAAATGAAAAACCAAAGCACATAGTCTTCTTATATGTCTATAGTTAGCATTAAAGTTGATAAACAGGTCTAGACATATTCAAACTAGAAAATCATGTATATATCTACACCCCTAACCCTAAACTCTGTCTTATGAAGTCAAGCATGCATGAAGAGAAGTGGTTTTTTTTGTTCCAAACATGGAAATTTCAAAAACCCTCCCAAGAGCTACATTTTGGGGTGACTAAGAAGGATAGATGCTTATTTTTCATATTCATGATTTAAACTTGTTTAAACCATGGTCAAACCTAGGATTTGACCAAGATTCAAATGGGCATCAAAATTGAAAAAAAATCAGCAAAAATAAAAACCAAAGCAAATAGTTTTCTTATGTTATATAGTAAGCATTAAAGTTGATAAACAAGGTCTAGACATATTCAAACCAGACAAATCATGTATCTATACCCCCTAACCCCTAAACTCTGTCTTATGAAGTCAAGCATGAAGAGAAGTGTTTTTGGGTTTCAAACATGGAAATTTCAAAAACCTCCCAAAAGCCCCTTTTCAAATATTTCAAACTTATTCAAATTTGGTTCAAATTTGAAAGACATACAAGTTATAGCACACATAGTGCATACATTTTCACACAAACTGCACTAGATGCTAACCCTATAATTTGAGGCCATTTGGATGAGGTCGAAAAAATTCTTGGATTAGAATCGTGTTGTTCAAACCCCGTAGTTGGATTTTTTTTTGAACCCTTGATCTGTAGAACTGGGCAAACCCCGAGTTTAACCTATTTAATTATAGATTCGTATATCGATTTTTCTACTACCTTTTTATTATTACTATGCAGCACATGGGTGTTTGCCCGTCGAGTGAAACACGGAGGAAGAGGGATCACTCGGAAGGAGAGAAGAAGGGAGAGCATTATGGTGTCTCCCCTTTTTCGGGTGATGATGTTGACTTTTGTGCAAGGTTTGTCAGTGAGCAGGAGGTGCGAGCGAGCGAGCGAGCGAGTCGAGCAAGGCCGAGAATGAGAGAGATTTGTTTTTTTTGTGAGAGGGACAACCGAAGGATCCAGAAGGACCCACAGACTTCCAATACGCATCTGATGCGTCTTCTCTTGACAAAGAAGATGGCTGGGATTTGCGTACCTACTGCACGTGACTTGTGCTCACTGAAGTGTGGGACCTCACGCGTGGGCACCACACGTAAGTGACAGACCTGTTGGTGTAAAAACTCGGTTGATTATAATAGTGCATTAGAACAAAGTTTCCTATGGATTCAAGGGTAGGCAATCCAAGTTAAATCATTTACGTGTTAAACTTGTCTAAATCTTGGTCAAACCTAGGATTTGACCAAGATTCAAATGGGCAGAAAAATAAAAAAACAGAAAAATGAAAAACAAAATCACATAGTCTTCTTATGTCATATAGTAAGCATTAAAATTGATAAACAAGGTCTAGACATATCAAACCATACAAATCATGTATCTACCCCCTAACCCCTAATCTCCGTCTTATGAAGTCAAGCATGAAGAGAAGTGGTTTTGGGTTTCAAACATGGAAATTTCAAAAACCTCCCAAAAACTTCATTTTAGAGTGACTAAGAAGGATACATGCTTCCCTTTTCATTTTCTTGTTTTAAACTTGTTTAAATTATCTTGGTCAAACCTAGGATTTGACAAGATTCAAAGATACATGCTTCCCTTTTCATTTGACATGAATCCTTGTGGCACGACCATGTTGGGGTCACTCCTGGCTGTCTACCCAGCCGAGCATGCGGGCTCTATTACCTTGTACGAATCCTCGTTTTAAACAAAGAAGTGAACAAACGCCCCCCCCTCCCCCGCGCCACGGACACACACACACACACACACTTTCTCTCTCTCTCTCTCTCTCTCTCTCTCTCTCTCTCTAACCGGCTTTAGATATCGCATCATTTGTCTGTCAGACTCCATTGATTTGCCCCAAGTTCAACAAGGTCGCCCCCTTTTCCTCTGAGAGTCCATTGATTTTTATTTGCTGGTGTCACTTGTGCTAAACTATCATTCCTTGTACTCCCTCCGATTCATATTATTTGATGGTAATATAGATGCATATATACACATTATAGTTGTAGATACATCCATTTTACCATCAATTAATATTGATCGGAGTTGCAGCGTGGTATGAGGCCTGCCGCCTGCCACCGTCGGCGAGGTTCCAAGTAAACGGCGCCAGAAGAAGAGTAGCGCGGCTCCGGATTCAACCAACTGGCGGCGATGGACGGCACTATGGAAATAAACACTACGAATTTGGAGGCCATCGCGTACAACATCGCTGGAACGGCGCAGGTCATGTGCTCCCACGACGGCTGCGGGGTCATCGTCAGCTACCACGAGTCCCTAAGCCACCAGATCGCGTGCCCGCACGGCCGGTGCAACTGCACGGAGCAGGGCTGCGACTTCGCCGCCCCACCGTCAGCGCTCCTCGTTCACCTCGCAGAGGCCCACTCGATTCAGGTGCACAGGTTAGAGTATGGCAAGTCCATATTGTTCCGGGTGACCATGACGCACCCGTGCTCGCCGTGCAGGCTGCTCGTCGTCGAAGGGGATGACGGCTCCGTGTTCGTCCTGTACATTGACGCGCTCGGCCCGGCCATTGTCTTGTCTTTGGTATGCGTCAGTTCGGCCACATCCGTGTGGCCGCTCTACAGGGTGAAGATCTGGGCGCACGGCCCGCCGCCGTCCTCGAAATCGAACTGCAGGCGGGATGTCGTGAAGATGTCTGCCGATGCTTCTGGCAGCGCGTCGCCGGGCGCTGTCGTGTTTGAGGAGCTCACGTCGTTCCTCGTTGTGCCGGGGCCATACCTCGTTGGTGCTGGATCGTCCAAGGAGCTGCGTTTCTACATTCGCATATGCAAGCAGATGTAGCTACTGCTACTTTGCGTAGTTGAAAAAACTGTCAATTTGTCATGAGGAATGATAAATTTCGATGAAAAGTACTTGATTGTTCGTACGGCTGCTATTTTTTTATGGATTCTTCGTTTCATATTTGTGCTGAACTGTTTGTAGTAGTACTTATACTGTACTTAATAATAATGCAGCGTGGAAGTGAATACTCCTTTTTTTTGTGAATCGGAAGTGAATACTCCAACTATATGTAATTGTAACCCCTCCATCTGATTTATATAAAACTATGTGCACTTCCAGATCATTTCTCCTGTTTTTTAGATGTCCTTTCACTTACTATAAAAAACAAAGAAGCACTGCTGCTTTGATTCAAAGGAATGTGGAGAGTGTAGAAATAGGAAAGGTGTAGGATTGAAATTTTCCCATAGGAATCAAATCCAACATAATTCCTATGTCAATCCTATGAATCAAAGAAGCCCTAAGTGGTTACCGGTGCTTAATGCACAGTTCCAAAAAGTTCATCCCGCAGTCCAAATAACTAATAATCAGATGATGTCAATTTTTGTGTATGTAGTTGTGCCTATATTACCATCACAAATATAGTCTCAAATAGTATGATGGTGGAGATACACATTTTTTAACTACCATGATTTTCGGTAAATGCTTAGTCAATTTTGACATAATTTGACTTTCTAAAAATAATATAAGCTAAGCTTTGAGATGGAGGTACTATATTGGGTTTTCCTCGTCTTAAGCAAAATCCCTTCCCATCCCCTTAAATAGAGTACTCCAGCCTCGAGGCTAGGAGATAAGAGAGGCCATCGATAGGCCACATACTCCTCGCGCGCTCGCAATGCTGGAAACTGTCACCGTTACCCTGAAGATGGACTCCACCGTGCTTCACTGCATTTTCTGCTCCCAGCCCCTCAAGCCCCCCGTCTTCAAGGTCGATCCCTTTCCCTCCCACACTCCATTGATGTTTCTTTTGTGGGTTCACTACTGCAAAAATGGCAATCCACGAACTTTGATTTGTGCAGTGCAAGGGTAATCATTTGGCCTGCGGCCGCTGCCTCAGCGAGCTTCCCGGGAACCGGTGCCATAGGTGCGTGGAACCCCGCGGCGGATTCGAGCACGACCCGGCAATGGACGCCGTCGTATCAGCGGCGACGGTTGAGTGCCCCCACAGCAGCTGCGGGAGCTTGGTGGCCTACCACCAGGTCCACGACCACAAGATTGCATGCCCGCACGCCCCTTGCGCTTGCACGGAGCCCGGCTGCGACTTCGCCGCCCCGCCAACAGCGCTCGTCGCCCACTTTGCAGCGGCCCACTCGATCCAAGTGCACAAGCTCCCGCCGTACAACACGACCAAAGTGTTCGAGGTGCTGGTGCCGGTGCCGGGTTCGCCGTGCCTGCGGATCATCGCCGAAGGGGAGGACGGCGCCGTGTTCGTCCTGATCATCGGCGTGCTCGGTTCGACTTCGACCACCATCGTGTCTACCGTGTGCGTTAGGGCGGCCGCGTGCGTGTGGCCTCTGTACACGGCAAAGATGTGGGCGAATGGGCCGGCGTCGTGCTCGTTGGCGCACTCGAGGAGCAGGGCGGACACCGTGAATGTGTCATTGGAGGCGTCGAGCTGCGCCTTGCCGGGCGACGTCGCGTTTGATGAACTCACGTCGTTCCTCTCGGTACCGCCGCTGTACCAGGTGCTTGGTGGACCTTCCAAGCTGCTGCGTTTCTACATTCGCATCGAGAAGGAGAACAATTAATCCTCAAAATAAGTACTCCTTATATAGAAAGGGACTAACTGTTTTTCGTCCTGCTAATGCAACCTTGAGGTGACCGGGACAACTTTGTACAAAGCATCGTGCTCATATAAATATACGTACTCTACAAAATCATCAGCAGTGGAGTACCTCGATAGGTGCCATGTCCATGGATCGACAAGACAAGACACATACATAGACTGGGTCACTAGGAGATGGATATTACTACTGGATAGCTGTCCTGACGTGATAGGATGCCTACATACACCCTACTCGGCAGGTGACGATACCTTCCCAACAAAGGTATCCAGTCCCATCCATTGATTATATTTTATTATGGACGGAGAGCATTCTACTACGTAGAAGAGATGTCATGTCTTGGGGCAGAGGTTCGGCTTAATCATGGTTTAGATGACTCTAATGTAGATGTATCTAGACATATTGTAACTATAGATACTTCCATTTTAGCATCAAGTAATGTGGATCGGAGGGAGTAATACTATAGTACAATATACTCAGTATAAGGTTAACTTTGGCACACGCTGGGACGCACATATTTGTTAGAAGTACACACATGCAAGACAGAGCACAGAGTAAAATAATTACTATTTACTTATGGGCAACCAAAAGCTTGTACGTGTCCACTCTATATATGGGCATGGACTACACTTATTGCTTGTGGACGAGGATAGCTGTTGTGGACAACACGTACAGTGGATGCTGTTAGAGTGAAACGGCACACTTATTATGGATCGTAGGGAGTATGCAAGATAAAAAAAAGATCTACCATACATATTAGTATTATTATCATCAGTTATGTACTCATGACACTGGGAGCATACACACACGATCGTACATACTACAGTAGTAGTGTACTACTTTTAAAACTACTTGCAAGATAAAATATCTTATTACTACTTATGCTTTGGGTGCATACACACACGATCGTATACATACTAGTACTGTACTACTTTTAACACTAGGCTATCCTTTTCAGTGGTCTTCCTCTTCAGCTTCCACAGCCTGTACCATGTTGTTCTTCTTCTTCTTCTTCTTCTTCTTCTTCTTCTTACTCCCGCTGTCCTGGAATTCCGCCAATTTTTGTTGACCCTTCTCAAAGTTCACTATTCGCATGTATACCTCATATGTCGCGTATGCGTCGATGCTTGCATACAGGATATGCTTCATGGACAAGGGCACCTGCTTCCACAGCTTGTGTTCCTCTTTCGTAAGTTTTTTCATGATAGATTTGTACTGGCTGTCTATAATGGCCGCAGCATAGTAAGCCAACGAATCCTTATTGTTACTAGTGGAATCGGCAGGCTTCCACCTTTTCTGGATGTCCACGAAGTTCGCCACTGAGAGGTTGCAACGCCCAAGCCTGGTAATGTCGTTGCCGATGTCAACACCTGCAAATGTTATGTCAGGCATGCCAAGAAAGTCAGCGAGTTTGGGGCAGGGCTGGTCGGCCGAGGAAATCTGGTACAGGAGGCAGTCTGTGCCCATGCACAACTGTATGAGGGCAGCCTTCTGTTCAGGCCCATAGGTGTACTCTACGTCTAGGCCAACAATTTTGTACGAGTCTTCTTTCTCCAGTATCAACTCGATTTTGTTGATGTGTTCCTCCACCTTAGACGCCATATTGGTATAGTTCGCCGTAATGGTGGTTGTTCCATGAGCAAGGAAAGTGTGTCCTTGGTAGAACGCTTCCATGGAGGGTAGCGAGAGAGGGGCACAGGCGAGAGTGTCAGGGAGAAGACGAAATGAGGAAGACGAAATGAGGAAGACGAATGTTAACCGCCACGCCAGGGCCTGGAAACCGCCCGTTGCTAGATGCATGCATTTGGACGGTTTTGAAGATGACGGGCCATAGGGCACGAATGCAGTTTCCCTGTTAAAATAATAATAACCGCCCACGTACTTAATTAATTGTATGCTTATTTGTTTCTCGAGAGGAGCCTAGTTTTTTTCTACGAAACTCTGAAGATCTATTAAAAATCATCAACATTAGTACAAAGAGATTCAAAATTAATATTACCTTCGTCTAAAAGGAGGTGTCTTAGTTTTGTCTAATACGGATGTATATAGACATATCTAAGTTGTAGAAATTACAAATATGTCTTCTTTGCACCACTTAGCTACCACTACAAAGTACAAACACTAACGCAAGGTAGATCAGCATCATGCAATGTAGACATTACAGTATTTTTGTACTACTGTACTTGTCTTCCCTGGTCTATGATTCAATATCTAGTATCTTGTCTTGCTTATACACCAGGGAGATTCAAAATACGAGTTGAGCGCCAAAACTCCCGCCTCCATACACATATTTCGAATTCCCTTTCGACCCTATTAGCAATGACGCAAAGGCAGACAAGTGAAGCCGGCATTGGTTGGGGTCTCGTTCGTAATTTACACACCCCCTCTGATATATATAGTCTACCGCCTTCCATTCGTCTTCCCCATTTCCGCAAAAAATCTGTCGCAATACTCCAGGCCCATCATCTCTCACCTGCCGGACCACCGCACCGGAATATCCCAGCCGTACTTAGCCGGCATACCACCTCACCTACCTGAGGCCACCGACTCCCTCGTCCGCAGCACCAGATCCGCTTCACCAACGCTGCCGTGTACTGCATCGGATCTGCTTCACCGACTGCTTCATCCGCAGCACCAGATCCGCTTCACCGACGCCGCCGTGCACTGCACTATCTGAGTTCACCGACTCCCTCGTCTGCCGTACCTGATCCGCTTCACCAACGACGCCGTGCACTGCACCGGATCTGCTTCACCGACTCCCTCGTTTCAGATCTGCTTCCCCGAACCCATCATCGACCGCCCCAGATCTGCTTCCTCGACGCCGACGCCCACCGCAACCGCAGCACCCCCGCCGTCGTCGACGTGACCCGCAAGGATGCCGAGTATGACTACACGAAGCCGCCGTCGAGGTAACCAGACCCCCTCCCCCCTACACGTTTTGGTCTGTTACCATAGAAGGTTCAAGCATGTCTTGGTCAACTAGAATGTGTCCCATAGATCCAGCTCCGCCCCGCTCTCAATGCGCGTGGCAGATGGCAGGATCCTGCGCATTTGCCCATGCCACTCCTCGAGCTCTCTATCTTGATGTGCTTCACACACAGGGCTTATAATACTAGGAAGCTTGTGCCTCACATACACTTACACACAGGGCTACTACTACTAGGAAGCTTTATTGGATATCTCAGTGTTACAAAGCTTACTTACATGGGACGGGTGATACTCTATTTAAATTTTTTTACATGACCCTTTAGATTGTTGCCATGTGCCAGAATCCAAACCCTATACCATACTTCTAGAATACTCTACAAACTCTAGATATTTCATACTACTCGTAAATATCTTACTCTAGAACATTCCCCATTCTACAGTTCTCTCTACATACCTTGGATACTTCATGACTAAGCTAGCTCCTTTACTAGCCAACCACATTGATAAGATTACTACTAACAATCCCCCCATAATCTTGTCATGTAAACTATCTTTACTATTAAATTTAAAATAGGCCGCGGTGGTTGGTGATGGTACGTCAAACGTGTATACAACTCACCCCGAACATAAAAAGTAAGGTCAGCGTGACCGGCTCCATGAGGAGTTCTTATCAGGATTAGTTAGGTCACGACCAAAATCCAATCCGTAGCACTAGGTAGCAAAATCAGCATCCCTTTCCTAATTCTAATCGGTAAGACAAGCATAGATCGGTCCAGCCACACATCTTTTTTGTTCGCTCCCCTTTTTATTCTCTAAGGAACCCTCTCCTTAACGAGCGTAGATTGATGGAGATGGTTTTTGTACCGGTCAATCTTTATATCCTTTCTGGCATAGTTCTGTAAAATATCGGCAGGTGATCCGTCCTTTCTCCTCTGCCGTAGTTCATCAACGCGTGTCCGGCAATCCCGGTTAGATCGACACAATCGGCAAAAAAGAAAAAGGCCAAAAGAGACCCATTGATTAGGCTCCTCTTGCCGTGCTACTTTAAATTTTCTAACTTTTCTTTCATTCGCAAACATACAGTGACAATCTATATGACTCTCGGTTTCTTTTCCTAATTTTTGCACGTGCATGCATTTTCCCTTTAAAATTCGTAGGACATACAAATCTCAACACTTATGCAACTAAAAATCCTTAAAAAAAACAAAGCTTTCATACCCTGCAGCTTTTAAGAGGTTAGTCACAAGAATCAACCACATGTTTTGGAGCGCAGTGACATTCTCCCTAAAAAACCATGTTTCATGCGTGGGTGTTTCATTAATAAAGAGAAATATCTGTTCAGTTGGGGCCACGTTTCGACGTGTGTTCTCGACAAATCAGTTTCTCAGACAAAGTATCTTGAAGGTGTTCATAGAGATTGCATGTGCATTTGTGCGTTCGTAGGAGCCAGTATGCATTTAGTGAGCATTTATATTGTACCGTGTTTTGTTAAAAAAGATGGTGTAAAACAGGCACCTTTTACGATATACTCTCTCCGTCCCAAAATGTAAGGCGTCTAAGGATGGGTCAAAACTCAAAAGTCAAACCTTACGAACTTTGACCAAATATTTTAAAAAATATTTACATTTACAATATCAAATTGACATATTAAGAAATTATACTTTAGGGTGACTCTATTGATAATGATTTAGTATTGTAAATATTTATATTTTTGTGTGTAAACTTGGTCAAACTTTAAAAACATTGACTTTTAACTAATCCTTAGACGCCTTATTTTTGGCACGGAGGGAGTATCATTCAATAAATACTATGAATTATTCGATCGTTTGTTCAAACATGTTAATTAGATCGGTCGATTGATCAACTCGGATCGGTCGATCGAGCATCAGAGTTGTCTCAGTGATGACAAAAAATAATGCACATTGTATGATACTGACGTACCACAGATTCTAAAGAAAAATGAGGACCATGTGGCCACACATCCTGGACATAGACATTGCGATTATATTCCATTTATTCTATATTTGGAGGGAGCCATCTTTCGTTATTAACCCGTTGCAACACACGGGTATTATGCTAGTATCCCCTAATCCAGATCACATGGACCATGCACTTCATCTTGTGATGGCATCACACCGACTCACGTCAAGCAACGACGCCGCACCTTGCTTGTTAGCCTGACACCGACTTCATTTTAGATATCATGTAGTACATGTCAAGTACCAAATCACTGAGAACCAACCTGTGGTTGGATGGTTAGGAGGGCAGTGGCACCCCCAGATTTAACGCTTTGGTGTCTCAAAAATGGAGGAATATTCTTCTGTGGGACGCGGCGTTCCCGATGACATTGTGGTGCTAGTGGTGACTTCGTCAATCTCAATACCCGTCGGAACAGTTTCTTGGATGCAGTTTCCTGAAGGTGCTCGAAGGGGTAGTGTGTGTGCCTGAGTGATGAGTGTATGTATGTACGTGTGAGCGTCTATGATTGTACTGTGTGTTGCAAAAAATAGTATTAATTTTGTCTTGTTCATACTAAGACTAGCAAAGCGTTCCCTGCTCTATTTACTCTCAAGAAACACCCCTATAATACCTATCTAGTTCGTCCTAATGTTAGAACAGTAATTGCATGCTATGTAATTCATCTATTTTTGTTAGGAAACCTACATGTTTGTTTGCTTTTCTTATTCTCAGGTGACAGGTTGTGTGCTGGGACCATAGCCGCCGTCTGTTTTGTTCGTTGCAAAATGTTGTTTTATATTCCGCCATTCTGTGCTCTTCTGTGTTCACAAGGTTTTACATTATAATTTCCATCTGTTTTGTTGTAAACAATGACGGTAAATGCCAATTACTATTTCCTTTCTGCTATCCTTTTGCCATCCTGTAGTACATGTGTGAACTCATTGCTCTGGTACATTTAAATTCTTCATTGTTTTTTTTCTTCAAGAGCTGCAACCCTAACTCTTTGCTGTAATTTCATGTTGCACTATCACATGGAACACATCAAATCGTGGAGTGAATCACCCCTATAATCCAGTAAGTACCTTTCATTTTTGTATTGATATGCTTATCGTGCTGGAACCAGTTTGTGTTTAACACATTTACTCTCCATATAGATAGGATAACTGGTTTGAAATAAATCATGCTATTTGTATGACTGCACGTCTTCGTTCATTTTCCTGCTAGCTTCTCAAACTTGTTCTATTGCCTGTCTAATCTTTTTTTGTTTGATCGTGATTAAACCAATTTAATTGTTCTGCTTAACTTAAATGATCTGACATTTTATTCCAGCCACATAATGTTTGATTGCTCATGCACTTCCTCATACCGTTATGTCTTCTGGATTTCTTCCAAAATGATAAGAATGTTTTGCTTGGTGAATATGAGTCAGATGATGATTCAATTGGTTATTAGTCCTTGATTCATTGAATTGACTGATGATTAAAACATATAAACCTTGCGACTATCTGGCATGCTTGTTGTGGGATATAATGAGCATATTTGTTTTTTGTAAGACTTTTTTCGGATTTCACTGTTGATTAATCCAATGCCACCTTCTGTAGTAGGAAATCCACCTTCAGTAGGTATCATAAATAAGATTTGTTGTTACTTTTTGGCTGACCCATCTTTTATTTTTAGGCACAAAATGGTTCATTTGTTTGTTTCTCCTTCCCTTATATTGCGCTCATGGGTTAAACATTGAAATAATATGTCAGTTTATATGAATCCCAGAATGGTTCTTTGTCTAATCTGTCTTAATTGGTCCTGCTCGTTTATATTTGGCACCAAATGGATATATTTCTCTTTTATCTGAGGCATTCCCATGGCTGGCTGATGATTAAAATAATGAAATTTAGGGGGTTGGAGATTCTCCAACTGCACAATGTCTGGCTACCACTTTTGTGGAACTTAAGGGATCTGAAGCACCCCTTCCAAGTGTCAATTTTAATAGACAGCTGTTATGCAGTTTCCTGGCTTATTTTATTAGGCACAGACTGTCTAGTTACTTGATTTATTTTGTTCATATTTGCCATCCTGTTGCTCTGCCTGTTGCATTGGGGTTGATAGCTTGCTTTGTTATATTATGCCTTGTGCTTTGTGAAAATCTGCCATCTGTTTTGATGCTTTGCAAAAATCTGTGACAACTAATAATATGGTTGTTTTCTCAAATTGTATGGTTCTGTAACTTGCACTGTCTTGTTTTCAGCCCCTGAATAGAGCAAGGAAGGCAGATGGCAGGGCATGTACATCAAGTGTCCAGGTCTTTCCACAGCACAGCCGTGACAATGCCAATTCATCTGATTGTCAGATGATAGCTACTGTCCCAGCCATTCCAGCGCAAACAATCGCTGCCTTTGCACACGAATCACTTGATATAATTCAGCAGCAAAGAGATGAAATAGATTCAAATATCATCATAACAGTCAATGAGATACATGAATTGAAAAATAGGCAAGCTTGGATTGAGCAGATCCTTAATAATCTACTCTGCAGATCTAATGGAAAGCCAGCTGTTACTTGCACTCCGATGAATTCTACCTAACAGAAATGCAGTTTTGCCGATGATGCCATTTGTATGGCTTGTATCATTTGAGTTATTTCGACTTGTTGTATTTGAGAATTTTTGCTGTTATTGTAATCCTTGAGCATTTTTTCCTGTTATTGCTATAGTTTGCAATCATTGTAACAAATTTTCACTGTAATGATTATTTTATCTTGCACTCGGCCTTAAACAGAACTACTAGTATGGTCTCACAATTTTTTTATCATTATACTATGCAAGATTTAGCGGTTGCCCCAAATTCAGAGCATCTCCACCGGCGGCCCGGCCTGATAGCGATTTGGGGGCCGGCGTCGTTTTATGGCTCGCACCGGTGCGCTCCAAACGGCGCCGGCCATTTTTCGAGCTTGATAGAATCTCCGGCATCCCCGAGCCGGCCCCTTCGCCAGAGGCGCGAATCAGGCGCTCCGGGTGCCTCGCGGAACGACGGTTTTCGCTGGTGGAGGCGCCTTGTCAGCGAGAGGACGCGACGGTTCGCATCGACTGGCCACGACGCGGGAAGGTTGGTCGTCGGCGTTTAAATGGCCTCCCGGCGAGATATATAGGACGTACGCCGTCCACCACCGCCGCTCCATTCTCTACTCTCCACATCAAGATGCCGCGCCGTCTGAAGACCACCTACTCGATGCTTGGCCTCAACGGCCGCGCGCTGCCTCCACCACCACGGCAGCCGCAGCCGGAGCCGGAGCTGCAGGCCGACGACGAGCACAGCTCCGACGAGGACGAGGACCCACGGTTCGAGTCCTGGCACGATGTCTACGTAGCAGAAGCGGAAGCAGAGGCGGCGGATCGAGGAGTCAGCGCAGTCGGGCGAGCCGCCGCAGGCCCCCACCGACCCGGAGCAGGCGGCGATCCTCGCGTCGCTGAACGCACAACGATACCAGCGGTTGAGGGAGGAGGAGCGCGAGTTCGTCAACGACGCGAACCTCGAGCACGTCCTCGAGATATCGCGCCAGCGAGCGGTCACGGAGGAGGCGGGACGCCGCCTCAAGGAGGCGGAGCGACAGAAGCTCGCAGAGCTCAACGCTCATCGCCACCAGGACGAGTTCGCTCGCCAGCTGGCGAGGCGCGCCGAGATCGAAGCTTCTCGGGAAAGGCTGGAAGCGCGGGGACAGCGCCGCCGGCCGCCATGCTCCACCGCCAGATGCGCGAAGCAACGAAGGAGAAGCGGGCACGAAAGCAGGCGGCAATGGCTAAGAACAACGACGAGGCAGTGCCGTCGAGCGCCCCAACCGACGGCCCGTAGACCAGGATTAAGTTTAAGTTTAGTTATATATGTTTAAAGTCGAGCTACTTTGGTATAAATTTCGTATGATTTTGGGTTTTTAAATGTCAATTTTAATTTTAAAATGGCTGCCGTTTGGGGCCGCTGGTGTGGTGTGGGAGCAGCATCCCCAAATAGAGGATCATGGTAACAGAAATTGTCAACGTGATGATGATTTGATGTTGCACTCGACCTTGAACATAAGTACTAGTACGGTCTCACAATTTTTTTTAATCATTATACTTTGCAACATTTAGCGCGGATGCGCCAAATTCAGAGATAGATCATGATCATGGTAACAAATTTTCAACGTGATGATGATTTGATGTTGCACTCGGGCTTGAACAGAAGTACTACTACTGTCTCACAAATTCTTTATCATTATACTTTGCGAGATTTAGCGGATGCGCCAAATTCAGAGATAGATCATGATCATGGTAACACACTTTTCAATGTAATGATGATTTGATGTTGCACTCGACCTTGAACATAAGTCCTAGTACGGTCTCACAATTTTGTATCATTATACTTTGCAAGTTTTAGCAGATGCGCCCATTTTCAGAGGTAGATCATGACCATGGTAACAAATTTTAAACGTGATGATGATTTGATGTTGCACTCGACCATGAACAGAAGTACTACTACTGTCTCACAATTTCTTTATCATTATAGTTTGCCAGATTTAGCGGATGCGCCAAATTTAGAGATAGATCATGATCATGGTAACAAATTTTCAACGTGATGATGATTTGATGTTGCACTCGGGCTTGAACAGAAGTACTAGTACGGTCACTAATTTTTTTAGCATTATACTTTGCAACGAATGTACCAATTTCAGGTGCATGTCACCAGATCTGTGTCCGATGATGATCATGGTAGTAACCGATGTTCAACTTGATGATGATTTGATTTTACAGTCGGCCTTGAACAGAGGTACTAGTACGGTATCACAATTTTTTATCATTATACTTGTACCTTAGCGAAATTCAAAATCTCATAGCGGCAAAACTTCCCGCCCACAAAATACAAAAATTTCACACGCTTCCAAATTCCGATTCTACCCCTGTGGAGATGACAGCAAAGTCGGTTGGTGGGGGGGTCTGGCCGTCATTTTTTGGATCACCACCTCCCTAGCCCCGGATACCCTCCAAAAAAAAATTCATTTCCCTCAGTCTCTCATCTGAGACCACCCACCGGAACTTCTCAAGTCCCTCTCTCTACCACCTCCACGACCACCGCACCGGAACATCCCCGCCGGACTTCCCTGGCCTACCCGAGCCCTCGCGATCCTCGTCATCCGGTTGCCTGCCGGAGCCGCTTCATCGACGCCGTCATCAACCGGACCGGATCATCCCCGCCGAACCTCGAAACCATATGCTCATCCAGCAGTCTACCGCAGTCGCTTCAGCTGCGGCATCGTCCACCCTGATACGCGTAGATGCACACGTCCGTTGGGAACCCCAAGTGGAAGGTATGATGCGTATAGAAGCAAGTTTCCCTCAGTATGAAACCAAGGTTTAATCGAACCAGTAGGAGCCAAGAAGCACGTTGAAGGTTGATGGTCGCGAAATGTGATGCGGCGCAACACCAGGGATTCCGGCGCCAACGCGGAACCTGCACAACACAACCCAAGTACTTTGTCCCAACGAAACAGTGAGGTTGTCAATCTCACCGGCTTGCTGTAACAAAGGATTAAACGTATCGAGTGGAAGATGTTTGCAAAGAAAACAGTAAACACAATTGCAGTAGATTGTATGCTATGTAAAGAATAGGACCGGGGTCCACAGTTCACTAGAGGTGTCTCTCCCATAAGATAAAAGCATGTTGGGTGAACAAATTACAGTCGGGCAATTGACAAATAGAGAAAGGCATAACAATGCATATACATGATATGATAAATATAGTGAGATTTAATTGGGCAATACGACAAAGTACATAGACCGCCATCCAACTGCATCTATGCCTAAAAAGTCCACCTTCAGGTTATCATCCGAACCCCCTCCAGTATTAAGTTGCAAAGCAACAGACAATTGCATTAAGTATGGTGCGTAATGTAATCAACAACTACATCCTTAGACATAGCATCAATGTTTTATCCCTAGTGGCAACAGCACATCCACAACCTTAGAACTTTCTGTCACTGTCCCAGATTCAATGGAGGCATGAACCCACTATCGAGCATAAATACTCCCTCTTGGAGTTAAGAGTAAAAACTTGGCCAGAGCCTCTACTAATAACGGAGAGCATGCAAGATCATAAACAACACATGAACAATAGATTGATAATCACCATAATCATAGTACTCTCTATCCATCGGATCCCGACAAACACAACATATAGAATTACATATAGATGATCTTGATCATGTTAGGCAGCTCACAAGATCCAACAATGAAGCACAACAAGGAGAAGACGACCATCTAGCTACTGCTATGGACCCATGGTCCAGGGGTGGACTACTTACTCATCACTCCGAAGGCGACCATGGCGGTGTAGAGTCCTCCGGGGGATGAATCCCCTCTCCGGCAGGGTGCCGGAGGCGATCTCCAGAATCCCCCGAGATGGGATTCGCGGCGGCGGCGTCTCTGGAAGGTTTTCCGTATCGTGGCTCTCGGTACTGGGGGTTTCGCGACGGAAGCTTTAAGTAGGCGGAGGGTCAACGCGGGGGGCCACACGAGGGGCCCAGGGGGTAGGTCGGCGCGGCCAGGGCTTGGGCCGCGCCGGCCACCCTCCTGGCCTCCTCGTGGCCCCACTTCGTTAGGTCTTCGGTCTTACGGAAGCTTCGTGCAAAAATAGGACCCTGGCGAAAGTTTCGTCCAATTCCGAGAATATTTCTTTACTAGGATTTCTGAAACCAAAAACAGCAGAAAACGACAATCGGCTCTTCGGCATCTTGTTAATAGGTTAGTTCCAGAAAATGCATAAATATGACATATAATGTGCATAAAACATGTAGGTATCATCAATAAAGTAGCATGGAACATAAGAAATTATCGATACGTTGGAGACGTATCAGCATCCCCAAGCTTAGTTCTGCTCGTCGAGGCAGTAAAACGATAACAAAGATAATTTCTGAAGTGACATGCCATCATAATCTTGATCATACTATTTGTAAACATATGTAATGAATGCAGCGATCAAAACAAAGGTAATGACATGAGTAAACAACTGAATCATAAAGCAAAGACTTTTCATGAATAGTACTTCAAGACAAGCATCAATAAGTCTTGCATAAGAGTTAACTCATAAAGCAATAAATCAAAGTAAAGGTGTTGAAGCAACACATAAGAAGATTAAGTTTCAGCGGTTGCTTTCAACTTATAACATGTATATCTCATGGATATTGTCAACATAAAGTAATATAACAAGTGCAATATGCAAGTATGTAGGAATCAATGCACAGTTCACACAAGTGTTTGCTTCTTAAGGTGGAAGGAGATAGGTAAACTGACTCAACAATAAAAGTAAAAGAAAGGTCCTTCAAAGAGGAAAGCATCGATTGCTTTGTATTTGTGCTAGAGCTTTTATTTTGAAAACATGAAACAATTTTGTCAACGGTAGTAATAAAGCATATGAGTTATGAAAATTATATCTTACAAGTTGCAAGCCTCACGCATAGTATACTAATAGTGCCCGCACCTCGTCCTACTTAACTTGGACTACCGGGTCTTCGCATGCCATGTTTCAACCAAGTGTCACAAAGGGGTACCTCCATGCCGCCTTTGTACAAAGGTCTAAGGAGAATGCTCGCATTTCGGATTTCTCGCTTTTGATTATTCTCAACTTAGACATCCATACCGGGACAACATGGACAACAGATAATGGACTCCTCTTAAATGCATAAGCATGTAGCAATGATTATTGTTCTCATATGAGATTGAGGATATATGTCCAAAACTGAAACTTCCACCATGGTTCATGGCTTTAGTTAGCGGCCCAATGTTCTTCTCTAACAATTTTGCATGCTCCAACCACTAAAATGATAGACCTTCAGACAAGACGGACATGCATAGCAACTCACATGATATTCAACAATAGTTGATGGCGTTCCCCAGAAGCATGGTTATCGCACAACAGGCAACTTAATAAAATATAAAGTGCATAAGTACATATTCAATACTACGATAGTTTTTAAGGCTATTTTGTCCCATGAGCTATATATTGCAAAGGTGAATGATGGAATTTTAAAGGTAGCACTCAAGCAATTTACTTTGGAATGGCGGAGAAATACCATGTAGTAGGTAGGTATGGTGGACACAAATGGCATAGTAGTTGGCTCAAGGATTTTGGATGCATGAGAAGTATTCCCTCTCGATACAAGGTTTAGGCTAGCAAGGTTATTTGAAGCAAACTCAAGGATAAACAAGTGCAGCAAAACTCACATAAAAGACATATTGTAAACATTATAAGACTCTACACTGTCTTCCTTGTTGTTCAAAACTCAATACTAGATATTATCTAGACCTTAGAGAAACCAAATATGCAAATCAAATTTTAGCAAGCTCTATGTATTTCTTCATTAATGGGTGCAAAGTATATGATGCAAGAGCTTAAACATGAGCACAACAATTGCCAAGTATCACATTATCCAAGACATTTTAGAATTACTACATGTAGCATTTTCCAATTCCAACCATATAACAATTTAACGAAGAAGAAACTTCGCCTTGAACATTATGAGTAAAGCCTAAGGACACATGTGTCCATATGCAACAGCGGAGCGTGTCTCTCTCCCACAAAGTGAATGCTAGGATCCATCTTATTCAAACAAAAACAAAAACGAAAACAAACCGACGCTCCAAGTAAAGAACACAAGATGTGATTGAATAAAAATATAGTTTCAGGGGAGGAACCTGATGATGTTGTCGATGAAGAAGGGGATGCCTTGGGCATCCCCAAGCTTAGACGCTTGAGTCTTCTTAAAATATGCAGGGGTGAACCACGGGGGCATCCCCAAGCTTAGAGCTTTCACTCCTCTTGATCATAGTATATCATTCTCCTCTCTTGACCCTTGAAAACTTCCTTCACACCAAACTTCAAGCAAACTCATTAGAGGGTTAGTGCACAATTAATAATTCACTCATTCAGAGGTGACACAATCATTATTTTCACTTCTGGACATTGCATAATGCTACTGGACATTAGTGGATCAAAGAAATAAATCCAACATAGCAAAAGAGGCAATGCGAAATAAAAGGCAGAATCTGTCAAAAACAGAACAGTCCGTAAAGACGAATTTAGAAATGGCACCAGACTTGCTCAAATGGAAAAACTCAAAACTAATGAAAGTTGCGTACATATCTGAGGATCACGCTCGTAAATTGGCAGATTTTTTCGAATTTTCTACAGAGAATTGTGCCCAGATTCGTGACAGACAGCAATGCTGTTTCTGCGCAGCGATCCCAAATATAACATCAACTTTGACATAGAAACTTTACTTGGCACAAAAACATGATAAGGAGAGGTTGCTACAGTAGTAAACAACTTCCAAGACTCAACAAAACAAAAAATTGCTGTAGGTAAAAACATGGGTTGTCTCCCATAAGCGCTTTTCTTTAACGCCTTTCAGCTAGGCGCAGAAAGTGCAAATCAAGTAACATCGAGAGTAGAAGCATCAACATCATAGCTTGTTCTAATAATAGAATCAAAAGGCAACTTCATTCTCTTTCTAGGGAAGTGTTCCATACCTTTCTTGAGAGGAAATTGATATTTAATATTACCTTCCCTCATATCAATAACAGCACCAACAGTTCGAAGAAAAGGTCTTCCCAACACAATTGGACAAGATGCATTGCATTCGATATCCAAGACAACAAAATCAACGGGGACAAGGTTATTGTTAACCGTAATATGCACATTATCAATCCTCCCCAAAGGTTTCTTTTTAACATTATCGGCAAGATTAACATCCAAATAACAATTCTTCAATGGTGGCAAGTCAAGCATATCATAAATCTTTTTAGGCATAACAGAAATACTTGCACCAAGACCACATAAAGCATTACATTCAAAGTCATTGAATTTCATTTTAATGATGGGCTCCCAACCATCCTCTAACTTTCTAGGAATAGAAGTTTCAAGTTTTAGTTTCTCTTCTCTAGCTTTTATGAGAGCATTTGTAATATGTTTTGTAAAGGCTAAATTTATAGCACTAGCATTGGGACTTTTAGCAAGTTTTTGTAAGAACTTTATAACTTCAGAGATGTGGCAATCATCAAAATCTAAATCATTATGAGCTACAGCAATGGGATCATTGTTCCCAAGGTTGGAAAAAATTTCAGCAGTTTTATCACAAGCAGTTTCAGCAGTTTTAGCAATTTCAGGCAGTTTTGTACGCTTCGCACTAGGAGTAGAAACATTGTCAACACCAATTATTTTACCATTGATAGTAGGAGGTGCAGCAACATGTGGAGAATTAGCATTACTAGTGGTGGTAATAGTCCAAACTTTAGCTACATTATTCTCTTTAGCTAGTTTTTCATTTTCTTCTCTATCCCACCTAGCACGCAGTTCAGCCATTAATCTTATATTCTCATTAATTCTAACTTGGATGGCATTTGCTGTAGTAGTAATCTTATTATCAATATCATTATTAGGCATAACTTTCAATTTTAAAAGATTTACATCAGAGGCAAGTCTATCAACTCTAGAAGCAATAGTATCAATTCTATCAAGCTTTTCCTCAACAGATTTGTTAAAAGCAGTTTGTGTACTAATAAATTCTTTAAGCATAGCTTCAAGACCAGAGGGTACATTCCTATTATTGTTGTAAGAATTCCCATAAGAATTACCATAACCATTACCATTAGCAGAAGGATATGGCCTATAGTTATTACCAGAGTTGTTCCTATAAGCATTGTTGTTGAAATTATTATTTTTAATGAAATTCACATCAACATTTTCTTCTTGAGCAACCAATGAAGCTAAAGGAACATTATTTGGATCTACATTAGATCTACCATTCACAAGCATAGACATAATCACATCAATCTTATCACTCAAGGAAGAGGTTTCCTCAACAGAATTTACCTTCTTACCTTGTGGAGCTCTTTCCGTGTGCCACTCAGAGTAATTTATCATCATATCATCAAGAAGTTTTGTAGCCGCCCCCAATGTGATGGACATAAAGGTACCTCCAGCAGCTGAATCCAATAAATTCCGCGAAGAAAAATTTAGTCCTGCATAGAAGGTTTGGATAATCATCCAAGTAGTCAGTCCATGGGTTGGGCAATTCTTTACCAAAGTTTTCATTCTCTCCCAAGCTTGAGCAACATGTTCAGTATCTAATTGTTTAAAATTCATTATGCTACTTCTCAAAGATATAATTTTAGCGGGAGGATAATATCTACCAATAAAAGCATCCTTGCATTTAGTCCATGAATCAATACTATTCTTAGGCAAAGATAGCAACCAATCTTTAGCTCTTCCTCTTAATGAGAAAGGAAACACTTTCAATTTAATAATATCACCATCTACATCTTTATACTTTTGCATTTCACAAAGTTCAACAAAATTATTGAGATGGGCAGCAGCATCATCAGAACTAGCACCAGAAAATTGATCTCTCATGACAAGATTTAGTAAAGCAGGTTTAATTTCAAAGAATTCTGCTGTAGTAGCAGGTGGAGCAATAGGTGTGCATAGGAAATCATTATTATTTGCATTTGTGAAGTCACACAATTTAGTATTTTCATGGTTGGCCATTTTAGCAACGGTAAATAAAACAAACTAGATAAAGTAAATGCAAGCAACTAATTTTTTTGTGTTTTTGATATAGAGAGCAAGACAGTAAATAAAGTAAAACTAGCAACTAATTTTTTTGTGTTTTGTTTAGGTGCAGCAAACAAAGTAGTAAATAAAATAAAGCAAGACAATAACAAAGTAAAGAGATTGAGAAGTGGAGACTCCCCTTGCAGCGTGTCTTGATCTCCCCGGCAACGGCGCCAGAAATTTAGCTTGATACGCGTAGATGCACACGTCCGTTGGGAACCCCAAGTGGAAGGTATGATGCGTATAGAAGCAAGTTTCCCTCAGTATGAAACCAAGGTTTAATCGAACCAGTAGGAGCCAAGAAGCACGTTGAAGGTTGATGGTCGCGAAATGTGATGCGGCGCAACACCAGGGATTCCGGCGCCAACGCGGAACCTGCACAAGACAACCCAAGTACTTTGTCCCAACGAAACAGTGAGGTTGTCAATCTCACCGGCTTGCTGTAACAAAGGATTAAACGTATCGAGTGGAAGATGTTTGCAAAGAAAACAGTAAACACAATTGCAGTAGATTGTATGCTATGTAAAGAATAGGACCGGGGTCCACAGTTCACTAGAGGTGTCTCTCCCATAAGATAAAAGCATGTTGGGTGAACAAATTACAGTCGGGCAATTGACAAATAGAGAAAGGCATAACAATGCATATACATGATATGATAAATATAGTGAGATTTAATTGGGCATTACGACAAAGTACATAGACCGCCATCCAACTGCATCTATGCCTAAAAAGTCCACCTTCAGGTTATCATCCGAACCCCCTCTAGTATTAAGTTGCAAAGCAACAGACAATTGCATTAAGTATGGTGCGTAATGTAATCAACAACTACATCCTTAGACATAGCATCAATGTTTTATCCCTAGTGGCAACAGCACATCCACAACCTTAGAACTTTACATCCTTGTCCCAGATTCAATGGAGGCATGAACCCACTATCGAGCATAAATACTCCCTCTTGGAGTTAAGA
Organism: Lolium perenne; assembly: GCF_019359855.2. Taxonomy (NCBI): domain Eukaryota; kingdom Viridiplantae; phylum Streptophyta; class Magnoliopsida; order Poales; family Poaceae; genus Lolium; species Lolium perenne. The sequence continues at coordinate 106,344,578 of NC_067248.2, forward strand.
GTAAAAACTTGGCCAGAGCCTCTACTAATAACGGAGAGCATGCAAGATCATAAACAACACATGAACAATAGATTGATAATCACCATAATCATAGTACTCTCTATCCATCGGATCCCGACAAACACAACATATAGAATTACATATAGATGATCTTGATCATGTTAGGCAGCTCACAAGATCCAACAATGAAGCACAACAAGGAGAAGACGACCATCTAGCTACTGCTATGGACCCATGGTCCAGGGGTGGACTACTCACTCATCACTCCGAAGGCGACCATGGCGGTGTAGAGTCCTCCGGGGGATGAATCCCCTCTCCGGCAGGGTGCCGGAGGCGATCTCCAGAATCCCCCGAGATGGGATTCGCGGCGGCGGCGTCTCTGGAAGGTTTTCCGTATCGTGGCTCTCGGTACTGGGGGTTTCGCGACGGAAGCTTTAAGTAGGCGGAGGGTCAACGCGGGGGGCCACACGAGGGGCCCAGGGGGCAGGTCGGCGCGGCCAGGGCTTGGGCCGCGCCGGCCACCCTCCTGGCCTCCTCGTGGCCCCACTTCGTTAGGTCTTCGGTCTTCTGGAAGCTTCGTGCAAAAATAGGACCCTGGGCGAAAGTTTCGTCCAATTCCGAGAATATTTCTTTACTAGGATTTCTGAAACCAAAAACAGCAGAAAACAAGAATCGGCTCTTCGGCATCTTGTTAATAGGTTAGTTCCAGAAAATGCATAAATATGACATATAATGTGCATAAAACATGTAGGTATCATCAATAAAGTAGCATGGAACATAAGAAATTATCGATACGTTGGAGACGTATCACACCCCACCGGAGCCGCTTAGCCGGATCCGTCGTCCACCGCATCGGATCTTGCTCACCGACACCGCTGTGCATGAACCGGATCTGCTTCACCGGCGCCGTGCATGATCTAAACTCTTCTACTGTCGCTTTTCTATTGCTTGCCTGCAAGTTCTTGTTTAATCTTGGGGGAACCTGTTTGTGCTAACGACGCGCCGTTACGTTTTTGCAGACGAGATGAGTAACCATGAAGTGTAATGGCCGTCTCTCCAACCCCAAGTAGCACATGTAGCGTACTTCATCACCGGATCTATCAACCCCAGGAAGATCTGCTGTGACTCCCACAGAGTGCTTCTCCTAATGTAAGTCCCTTGTTTTAGCGCCATGTTCTGGGTTCAGATGCTTGTTTTTCTGAAGCTCTTTTAGTTCATTCCTAGCTATGACCGTAACACCTTGCTATTTTCTACTTCATTGCTAACTTTAAGCGATTGAACATTTTGGTTTGCATTCCCTGCTCTGTAGATGTAGCCATCATAACTTCTATCTTGCTCAGTCGTTGTTACAAAAATTATAGGTATTATAGTAACATCCTGCTATTATTTAGTTCATGGCCAATTTTAAGTAATTGCACATGTTGGTTCACATTCCCTGCTCTATAGCTTTTGGCATCGTAACTTCTATATTTGGTTTACATTCCCTGCTCTGTAGATCTAGCCATCATAACTTTATCTTGCTCAGTCGTTGTTACAAAAATTATGGCCTGCTACTATGTTGTTTGTGCCAATTTTTTACTCCATGAACATGTTGGCTTGCATTCCCTGTACTACAGGTGATGCCATTGTTTTGTATCTAGTTCATTGTAAGCTAACAAAGTAAGGACTTAGTTTGGCATGCTATCACTCTGCTATCTAGCCTGTAGTACAAATAAACTTGTCATACTACTAGATAATAATTTTGCGTGCCATCTTGTTCTTCAAAAGCTGCATTATTGACTTGTTTCTCTGACTTGGCATGACGCTCACATATGGAAAGCTGAACATATTGGTTTGCATTCCCTCTTATACAAGTTCACAGGTGATCCCACTATATTCTGTATCTGGTCCATCCTAAGCTCCAGCATTAACTATCCTCTATGTGTTGCTCATTACAAGTTTATATCCCGAAACATCTTTATTTGCATCCCCTTCACTATAAGTTCAGGAGTATTATTTAGTTCACGGCCAAAATGAAGTAATTGCACTTGGCACATGTTGGTTCACATTCCCTCCTCTTTAGCTTCTGCCATCGTAACTTCTATTTTTGGTTTACATTCCCTGCTCTGTAGATGTAGCCATCATAACTTCATCTTGCTCAGTCGTTGTTACAAAATTTATAGCCTGCTACTATGTTGTTCATACCAATTTTGTACTCCCTCATGTTGGTTTGCATGGGACTCGACAGTAGTAAGTCTGCTGTTTCATTCTAACATGCTCTGTTATATTGGCTGTTGGTATGCGGCATGCACTCTTTGTTTGCTTATTGTGCGCATTACAATGATCTTGTTATAACGACGAAATGATGAGTTCCAAATTCTTTGCCAAACAATATTGGAGTGTCTTTGCCTTTCCATTGTTGCTGTCTTAACTTGTAATGTCTTTGTTTCAGATATAGGTGCTGCATGGACAACTTAAAAGATTGCCGGATCGCTTCATTGTATTGCTAGGTTTAATTACCATTCAATTTCTCTGGGTTCTGTAATATTTTTTCAATGCCTTGCAGCTGATGTAATATTTAGTTAGTTTTTATAGTTCTTTCGCGCATTTTTTCTTTGGTGCTTGTGGTAAGTGAGGCTATCCGACAGAAATCAATGCTGCGTAAATATTCTCAGTATCTAAATCACGAATTCCCATCCCTTAAACGGCCCAATTAAGCGAAATCACATATGTGCCTGCCCGCAAAATCCTAAAGCGCATATTATGCCGGCATATAAACAGCAACTAAACGGGCTGGCCCACTTACTTCTTGGGCCAGCCCATTTGATTTACGGTGGACCCCACACTATAATTGGGCTGGCCCACTTGCTTTAAGGTGGACCCCACACACTACCGGGCCGGCCCACTAATTAGTTGGGCCAGCCCATTTGCTTTTGTGGTGGACCCCACGTACTAAATGGGCCGGCCCTTTAAGAGGAAAGTGGGACCCACCTGTGTTTTTGGCCCGGCCCACTATCTTGTTGGGCCGGCCCACTTGCTATATGGCGGACCCCACATACTAATTGGGCCGGCCCTTTAACAGGAAAGTGGGGCCCACATGTGCTTTTGGCCCGGCCCACTATTTTGTCGGGCCAGCCACTTGCTATATGGTGGACCCCACATGTCAAATGGGCCGGCCCATTAACAGGAATGTGGGACCCACCTGTGTTTTTGGCCCGGCCCACTATCTTGGTGGGCCAGACCACTTGCTATATGGTGGACCCCACATACTAAATGGGCCGGCCCTTTAACTGGAAGGTGGGACCCACTTGTGTTTTGGCCCGGCCCACTATCTTGTTGGGCCGGCCCACTTGCTATATGGTGGACCCCACGTACTAAATGGGCCGACCCTTTAACTGGAAAGTGGGACCCACCGGTGTTTTTGGCCCGGCCCACTAGCTTGTTGGGCCGGCCCACTTGCTATACGGTGGACCCCACACACTAAATGGGCCGGCCTTTTAACAGGAAAGTGGGACCCACCTGTGTTTTTGGCCCGGCCCACTTGCTTCTTGGGCCGGCCCAGTCGCTGTAAGGTGGACCCCGCATGTTAAATGGGCCGGCCCATTTAAGTTTTGACCAGTCAACATTAGAGGTTAGGCCCAGCCCACGTAACTAATGGACCAGCCCAGCTATATAGTTGACCGGTCAAACTATGTCATCTGGCCCGGCCCGCTTAAGACGTGGCAGGCCTCGTGTGGGCCTACCATCTACCACGGGATTTCAGCCGGTTAACGCCGTTAACTGCCAGTTAACGGCGTCTGCCACGTGTCAGTTTGCATGACGTCAGCAGTCAACGGGCTCTCGAAAACACTTCCGCAACGGTCCGATTTTCCGTGGCGGAAGGGCGCCCAAGCGCGACGGACCGAAAAAATCGTCGTTGGACTTTGCCTGACGCAGTTTCGACAACGGAACCCATATCGTCGGGTTAGGCCCATAGGCGACGAAAAATGCCCCTTAGTTGACGATTTTGGGACGTTGTCTATCAGAACTTTTCTTGTAGTGTCTCGCGCAAGAGTTCAACTCCCGCAGGAAGCATGGGACAGGGCCGCAAAAGCCATGGATGGTTCAGAACCAATGACCACCACTGCTACTGTACAAGAACTACAAGCATATCAATATAGACTTGCTCGGGTGAGTAGAGAGCTGGAAAAACAGACAGCATCCCTGAATAGAAGAAAATAGGCAGCCTCCGCGTCAAGCAGGCGTCGAGCAGAGCTCAGTCGACAATCAGAAACTTCGGGAGATAGCCATAGAGACGCTCGGAGGAGAGCAAGATCTCGGCTACAAAACATACCCGAAGAAGAGAGAGGAAACATAATTCAAAATCTCGACATGTCCTTCATGTCGATTGATACAAGGGGAAATATCATCCCGAAAACGCCAGAAGCAGGATACATGGCAACACAAGCTTACATCCTCGCGTCCAGACCACCCCCCGGGGACCCGAGAGAAGCATTGTTCAATATGGCAATGGCCGGAGTTGGACTTATGGGAACAGCGTTCGCAGCCACGCCTCCCGAAGAAAATCCTAGGCAAAATAGTCCACGACCCACGGCAGCGGTTCAGGACCCACCAAGAACAAGTGGAGCAAGAGACACAACAGCTCAAGTAAGGGTGGACAGAGCGCGACAAGAAAGAAGAGAACGTCAGCACTCACCAGAAGTTGCCGATGAAGATATGTGTGGGCTCCCGTGCTTTACGAGAAGAGTTCGAAAAACTCGAGTCCCAAAAGGGTTTAAGTTACACGAGAATTTCCAAAAATTCGACGGCCTGCAAGATCCCGAGGATTGGCTCGTTGATTATCTCGAGATGGTGAAGCTGGTAGGAGGAACCAGACCAACAGCCATGCAAAGTATCCAAGTTCACTTGAGTGGTGCCGCGAGATCTTTGATAAAGAAACTTCCCCCAGGTTCCATCGACAGCTGGGATAATTTTGAGGATATCTTCGTGAGAAACTTCCGATCCACTTGCAAGAAACCCGCGTCATTGGAAGAATTAAGGGCATGTCGACAGAAGCACGACGAGTCGATGAGGAAATATATACAGAGGTGGAACATTATTAAAAACTCGGCAGAGGATATATCTGACGAGAGAGCAATAGACGCATTCGTGGCAGGAATCCGTCGGGGAGATTTCGTCGAGGACTTAGGGAGAACCAACCCTAAGATAATATCAGCACTGATGGAGATAGCCAACAAGTGGGCAGATGGAGAAGACGCAATATATAACAAGCGACACAGGTCGCCAGAAGAGGATCGCGGTCGAAATTTTCAAAATAGAAGGCGATTTTCTCGCCAGTTCTACAACAACGACGCTCCTGGCCATATATCGGCTGGTTTCCGGGGAAATCCTGGAGGGAATAGTCGAGATGACTACCAAAGGAGTAATGAGCAACAAGGCGACAATAGAGGTGATTCTCGCGGCAACAGGCAAAATAGCGGACCAAGGTTTCAAAGACCTTATGGTGTCCCCCGAGGAGATGATGAACGGTCCGTGTCAGATGCATTTTTATCTCGACAGCAACGGAAAGAGGCAGTCAGGACATCTCCAAAAAGACTGCCGAAATTTTCAGGCGATGTTGCGAGCCGCAGGAATTGCAAATTCCCAGGCCATGAACAGAAACCCCCAGGGGCCAAGGAGTGAAATCCACCTTCCACCTCCTCCCGCAATTACGGACGAAAATCGGCACCAGCTCAGAATAGCGGCAGCACCACATCCACCACCATACGTTGATCCTAACTCCAATGGTGCGGTCTCGATGATTCAGAAAGCTAGGCCATCCAACAGGGCGCAGAAGGTAATTTCACGAAAGTGTTCATGGCAGAGAAGATGCCCCCACCAACAGTTGAGTACCTAAATTGGTCAGGGCAAGACATTGGCTTCACAATTGCGGATCATCCACAGCAAGTTCCTCGACCAGGACAATCGGCACTCATCCTACCCGCAGTAATTGTTGGCTTCGACGTGTCGAGAGTTTTCATAGATGGCGGCAGCAGCTTAAACCTTATGTATGTAGATACATTGAGGAAGATGAACATATCCCTGGCAAACCTGAAACCAACTGATACACGTTTCCATGGGATCACACCAGAGAAGCCAAGTTATCTGTTGGGCAAGATCAATCTCGACGTTCAGTTTGGAACCCGAGAAAACTACAGGATAGAGAATCTGGAGATCGAAGTTGTGGATTTCCCGTCGCAATATCACGCTTTGTTTGGACGACCAGCATATGCCAGGTTTATGGCGGTACCACATTATACATACCTATTGTGGAGGTTGCCTGGACCCAAGGGACCTATCACAATTAAGGGAAGTTTCGCGCTGTCTGATAAGTGCGACAAGGATTTTCATCGGCTGTCAGAAACTTTCGGGATGCAAGCAGAATATATGGCGCCAAGGCTCACTGATTACGATGTGCTGCCAGATGCAGGGAGGTCTCTCAGGGAGCCAACCTTCAACACTGCCAAGGATTCAAAAGAGGTGCAGATCCACCCGACGGACCCAAAGAAAACGACATCCATTGCAACAAACATGGATATCGCATAGGAAAGCGCGCTCGTCGAGTTCCTCCGTGAGCACTGGAAAATCTTCGCATGGTGTCCAGCCGACATGCCAGGAGTACCCAGGGAACTTGCCGAGCACCACCTCAACTTGGATCCTCTCGCGAGACCAATCAAACAACCTTTGCGGCGTTTTTCGGAACCAAACCGCAAAGCTATGCTATCAGAAATAGATCGGCTCAAGGATGCTGGTTTTATCAAAGAGATATCTACAGAAGCCATGTGGGTAGCTAACCCAGTGATGGTGCCGAAGAAACACACGAAAGTCCTTCGCATGTGTGTCGACTTTACGTGTCTCAATAAACACTGTCCTAAGGATCACTTTCCCCTCCCAAGGATCGATCAAATCATCGATTCCACGGCAGGATGTGAACATCTTTCCTTCTTGGACGCATACTCTGGTTATAACCAGATCAGATTAAAAGAAGATGATGAAGCAAAGACAGCGTTCATAACACCTTACGGCGTGTTTTGCTAGAAAACAATGCCCTTTGGTTTGAAAAACGCGGGAGCAAAATATCAGAGGATGATGCAGAAGTGCCTTGCAACACAGATTGGAAAAAATGTACAAGTCTACATTGACGATGTCGTGATAACATCAAAGAAGGGGTCAACACTGATCGAAGATTTGAAGGAAACCTTCGACAACCTCGACAAGTTCTGCCTTAAGGTTAACCCAACAAAGTGCTCTTTTGGAGTTCCTGCGGGAGAACTTCTTGGGTTCTTAGTATCAGCAAGAGGGATTGAAGCTAATCCCGAAAAAATACAGGCCATCGTAACTATGAGGAAGCCGACAAAGTTGAAAGAAATACAACAACTGATGGGACGAGTCGCAGCTCTAAGCAGATTCTTCGCCAGGTTGGGAGAAAAGGCGCTGCCGTTCTACGCATTGATCAAACAGGGGGAGAAATTTCAATGGAACGAGGAAGCAGATAGGGCCTTCGAGAACCTCAAGCGCACAATTTCGACACCACCAATCTTGGTGGCTCCTAAAGAGAAAGAACCTCTCCTCCTATACACTGCGGCCACACCTCAGGTGGTCAGCACGGCTTTGGTAGTCGAGAGAGAAGAAGAAGGAAAGCTCCATGGAGTTCAGAGGCCAGTATATTTCATCAGCGAAGTACTGTCGCCTTCAAAACAGCGGTACCCCCAATACCAGAAACTAGCGTACGGAGTATTTGCGACAGCAAGAAAATTGCGATACTATTTTTCGGCGCACCCGATAATAGTGGTCAATGAAGCTCCTCTGTCAAATATATTGAACAACCCAGAAGCTACAGGACGTGTCTCCCTTTGGGGAATAGAACTTTCCCCTCGGGACATCACGTATGAAAAAAGAAAGGCAATAAAATCGCAGGTTTTACCACATTTCATTGCAGAGTGGATGGAGCTACAAAATACGGGGCCTCCAGATTTATCGAGGACCTGGACTATGAACTTTGACGGGTCCAAAAGGTTGGAAGGCGCCGGAGCAGGCGTGATATTGGTATCACCTGAAGGCGAAAAGTTGAAGTATGTCTTACGGTTGACGTTCCCAAACGCGTCCAACAATGAAGAAGAATATGAAGCTCTCATACACGGGATGAAGATGGCGAAGGCTTGCGGTGCAACCCGACTGAAAATTTTCGGCGACTCACAGTTGGTGGCACAGCAAGTCATGAACCAATGTGATGCAGTCAACGAAAGTATGTTAGCATACAAGGAGATGTATAATGAGCGAAAAACTGTTCGATGGATGCGAGGTAAACCACATCAGCAGATTGAGTAATGATGAAGCCGATGTCCTTGCAAACATCGGGTCACAATGTCTCGCCATCCCTCCAGGCGTGTTTTGGGAAGAAATAAGCGAGAGATCAACAAAGCCAATGAAAACAAAGAAGAAGGAGAAGGAAGGGAAACCTTCGGGTGCCACCAAAAAATCATTGGAAGAAGAAGAAGAAGAGGAACAAGAGCTAGTCATGATGGTGCAAATTCCATGGATGCAGGCATACATATCATACATCCTGAGGAAAACAATACCCGACGATCCAGTCGAAGCAAGGCGAATAATTAGGCGATCCAAAGCTCTTACTGTGGTAAAAGGGGAGTTGTACAAGCGAAGTATCTCGGGTGTGCTACAGAGATGTGTCACACCCGAAGAAGGAAGGATCATCCTGAAAGATGTACACGAAGGAATATGCGGGCATCACGCAAGCAGCCGAGCTATCGCAGCCAAAGTCTTCAGAGCGGGACTTTATTGGTTACAGCAATTGAGGACGCGAAGGAAATAGTGCGAACTTGCGACGCGTGTCAAAGATTCGCCGCCAAACCTCATTCTCCAGCAGCAGAATTGATGCCAATCCCACTGTCTTGGCCCTTTGCTCAATGGGGTCTCGATATGGTGGGAAAACTACACAAAGCTTCGCCAGGAGGATATGAGTATATGCTCGTTGCGGTCGACAAGTTTACTAAGTGGATAGAAGCAAAGCCGATAAATTCACCGGACGGCGCGTCGGCAATCAAATTCGTGAAAAGCATTGTCTTTCGATTTGGAGTCCCTCACAGCATTGTCACGGACAACGGCAGTAATTTTACGTCCAAGGAGTTCAAAGCATATTGTGCAGAAGTGGGCATTAAATTGAGTTTTGCGTCTGTCGCACATCCACAGACCAACGGTCAAGTCGAGAAAGCCAATGGCATCATCTGCAATGGTATCAAGAAGCGTCTGTTGGGACCATTGGAAAAACTCGGCATACTTGGCCAGAAGAGCTGCCAAGTGTGTTGTGGAGTATTCGAACAACACCAAACACGACGACGCAGGAGATGCCGTTTTTCCTGGTCCATGGAGCCGAAGCAGTCCTGCCGATAGAAATAGAACATGATTCCCCAAGAGTTACAGAATATGATGAAGAAACTTCAAGAAGAGCTTTGGAGGATGATGTCGACGCACTGGATGAGGCTCGAGACGAAGTATTATCACGAGTCGCCAAATACCAATAGGACCTAAAAAATTACCACAGTCGACGATTACGACCAAGATCTTTTCAAGTGGGAGACTTGGTTTCACGACTCAATCAAAAAAGTCATGAAAAACTCGAGTCACCATGGCTTGGACCTTACATCATCACAGAAGTAATCAAAGGAGGAGCATACAGAATCAAGGACAAGAAGACGAGGATTGCCGAGCCAAACCCTTGGAACGTGGCGCAGCTCAGGCGTTTCTACGCTTAGATGCCGAAATATAGTCTCTGTAAACATACAATATACTGAAACGCCCGCGAGTTTTCAGATGCACTCTTTTCCTTTTTCGGGGCACCGAGTGGGGCCGGGAAAGGTTTTTAATGAGGCGGGCTCGCGGTGCTGCAATATAATAAAGATAGTGGAATTATATATCTTTTCGACAGGCTCGGGGGCTTCCCCTAGAAGATACAATATATATATACACAGTGTTGACAAATACAACTCGCAAGAAAAACATCTCGCCTTGGTATAAAGTACCTCGCCAAAAGTAAAAATATGCCGACAAAATAGCGGTCAACATAAAGTTCGGGGGCTCGTACCCGCAAAAAAATAGCACAGTATAATTTATTTTGCCTTGGGACAACCTCGCATTATAAAAGAAAAATATCACCAACAAAACGCCCGGGGGCTTGGCGTTGAAAATAAAAATATAGTGACTTTACAATACAGATTATATACATAAGATACAATCCCCGGAACAGCTTATCTTCAAGGATTTCCCAGTATATTGTCTATTGTCAACCGCTCATTATTTATAGCACGAGTGCTATGTTCAGCATAGCTTCCCTTCACGAAGAATTCAGCGTCCATCCGAAGAAGTTCATCCATCATATCTTCGGCAACAGGAGTCACGATATCGTCGTATTTGCCGAAGTTTTTCTTCCTCTTCGCCATCTTGGCCAGGCACTTTGGGACAATCTGACCCACGTCCAACTTCGGGTAGCAGATTTTTATCATGATCATGGCAAACCTTGCGCCAGCTGCTAATTGGGCCCGCACAAAGCCGTGGATTCGAGGAGCATCCCAAAATTTGTCCATCAAAGCAGGAAGAGTTTCTGGCATCTTATTGCGAGGAAACATGGTGCCGTAGACCAGAGACAAAGTCCTTGTACAAAAGTCGAGATAATCACGAACCTGAAGCGCGCGATCCTGAAACCTGACGATCTGGCGAGTCCGTTCAGGCGTGCCCCAAAAATTTGAACCATGATCATGAGCAAGCCGAAGAAGTGCATTGGATCAAGCCTCGACACGTTCATCTTCGGTAGTAGCATCCAAAAAGGAACCTATTTTCTCAAAGAATCAGTGGGCAACAAGGAGACAAGCAAAAATAAAAATAAAAAAAAGTACGACAGAGATAATGAAGCACACCTGCCATATCCAAGCTGGCATCTGTCAGCAGTTGAAGCATAAAATTCTCTCGGGACGTAGCTGCAGCAGCTTCAGCAATGGCGAAGTCCTTTTCAGCTATGGCATCCCGAGCTTGTTGAAGTGCAATTTTCTCCCTCTCGGAGGATTTCCGAGATTGTTCCATGAGCACAAGTGATTGTTTCTTCGTGGATTGCAGCTGTTGCCGAAGTTCTTCCAAATCCTGTGCTGAGTTCTTACTCGCAAAATCTTCAATAAAACCGATAGCGACAGGTATTTTCTTCGAGCGAGAGGAAGTGGGTACAACATCGGAACGACGAGGAGTTGCAGAATAGTTGTCAAAAATCAACTGAAAGCAAAAGATTTCCGACATCAATCATCCAACAAATATAGATTTCGATTAAACATTGAAGTATGTACATCTCTATTACAAAAGAAAGGTCATTACTGGAGTACTGAAGTAGTTGTCGCCAAAACTACTAAGGCGACAACATCAAAAGATAAAACTAAGAAAAAAAGAGGACAAGGTGGTCTACTTGACCTCCGGCTTGGATGCGCTTGGAGCAGGTGCTGGTTTAACACCAAGGAAAGAAAGGATTGGTCTTGCAGAAGGCTTGGCAGCTCTAATTAGAGATTGCCATTTCTTCGTCTCCATCTCCCCTACGTCGCCAACCTTGGCCCAGTCGACGTTTTGCTGACTATTAGCAATCAGCGCGACGGTGCCTTCAACGCCAATCTTCAGACCTTCCTGGCGAAGTTTTAGCCCAAGATCTTCGGGCTCGTTGAAGGTTTTGGCGAGCTCCACAAAAGTATTGGGGACCTCTTTCTTCGGAAAGAAGTAGGGGAAAAGCTTCAGCAGGCCAGCTTCAGCGTTTTCAAGACCATCGCGTGCTTCATCCCCATGAATCTCAACAAGGGTCAGCGCGTCGAGAAGCTCGTCGCCTTCAGGACCTTCAATCTCATATTCTTGATGAGTTCTCCCTACAAATAAACAAAGAGTCGCATGTAAATAAATAATGCAGGGGAAACGTGAAGCAATCCGAGGAAAAGCAAGGATCTAAGAACTTACTGATAAAACGTCGAGTCTGTGACTCCAAGCGGGTACGGATCTCTGCCTCTCGAGCTGACTGCTGAGCTATGTTATTACTCAAGGAGGTTTCCGCGTCATGAAGCCTCTTTCGAAGATCTTCGATGGCGGCAGCATCCTTTTCAGCTTTCTTGCGAGCTTCTTCGCTCTGTTCCAACTTGACAGCAAGAGCATCCGCACGCTTGTTGGTTTCCGCAAGATCTCCTGGAAAAATCACGACAGTTAAATATTATGATAAAATCATGGTATACAGGCAAGAAAGGAAAAGAAAAAATAGTACCTTCGAGCTTCTTGGTGTAGTCACGATACCCGACAAATTGGGCACCAAGACGAATAAACTCCTTCATCAGAGGCTGAAGAAACGACCAAGGAGGAAAAAGAAGTCAATATAGCCAATATAAATTCGACAACAATTAGCACAAAACAAAGAGAAGATAGAAGTATTGAAAGATTCGAGACTAACATCATCCAATGAAGGTGTTGAGGAGCCACCAGGGAATTGGATAGGTTCCTTGAATGGTTCGGTCCTCGCTCTCTTTGATGGAGAGGCTCGGGGGCTCTCAACTTGCGGCGGTTGTACGATGTCCTGTTGGGGAGGAGAAGTTTCATCCCCATCATGTTGAGCTTCCGACACAATCAAAGTACGCGATGTACTCGTTCGTGCAGCAACATCAACAGTTTGTTCTTCTTCCTCGTCACCGCTATAATAAAATGGCGACAGTATAAGAAGCAAGATAAACAAGAAACATCAAAACAGGAAAAGTAAAGAGTAAGGAGTAACTTACGAGCTGACGAGGGCATCAGTATATGGATTAAAAGCTGCCTTTTTATATGAAGGCTCAGCTTCTTCGGCTTTGGAAGTGCCGGAATCTTTAACTTCATCTCTCTTCCTCTTCGAAGCGTGAGGAAGAGAGTGTGTCGAGGCAGTGGCGTCTGACTCGGCGGAAGCCGCGGATTTTTGAGAACCCGCGACTTCAGTGGCAGGGCGCGTGGTGCTTTGGTTGTCACCGTCGACAACGGCACGGTCTTCAACCTCTCCACCTTCAGGAAGAGGAGGAAGAGAAGCAAGGACGAGGTGGCCCTGAGGGAAAAAAAAAGAGTGTCGATAAAAAGGCGTTAACAAAATAGTAATCGACAAAATAACAGAACTCGAGGAAACAATACAGCTATTAAAAGGAAATTACCTCGGGAAGGGGTTTTGCGCTACTATATGGCGCAACACGACAAGAAGTGGGAATCGCATCCTTCTTGTTGAGCGATGAGATTTTGCGGATAAGCTTTTCAAAATCCTTCAAAGGAAGATCTTTTGAGAGCCTATCTGATGCGGGGTGGCCTTCGGACACCTCCTCACCAAGACCAACAAGTCCCCCAAGTGGACCAATGACAAGGGCTCGAGTTAAAGCTCTACATGATAAGGTGAACTCGCTCCTCACCACCCTTGATCTCGGTACGCCTTTGGATGGAATGCTACCTCATGCCGATGTGCTTTGTGTCATTAGGTACAAGGAGCATCAAGACCCCGGAGGGGAGGACGAACCAGGGACAAGGGAAGGAGAGGAACATCGGGACCTGAAGATGGACACGAAGCTGGACCCGACGTCACTCGAAGCGCTCGAAGGAAGAGAAGACGCCGGCCGGTCCAGAACCCGGTCAGACCGGCCCCCAGACCGGACCACCCGGTCCCAGGCCCGGTCAACCGGTCGCCAACCGGATCTCCCACAAGCTCGTACCGGAGACCAACCGGGCGGGAATCTGCGAGGTTCCCGGTTGGCGACCGGTCGACCGGCCCCACGACCGGATGCCCCGGCGCCAGGCCCGGTCTGACCGGCCGCCCAACCGGACACCCGGCGCCAGGCCCGGTCTGACCGGCCGCCAACCGGATTCGTCGTGAAGACCCCACCAACCCGCCTAAGTTATTTACCTTTTCGCCTTGCTGGACATGTACGCCTATATAAGGACCCAGGACCCCACCCTTATTGCTTAGACATAATTTTGAGCTTAAACCAACTTTGAGCTTAGTCTCCCTAGGGTTAGCATCCATCTTGGATAAGCATCCCTCTATAATCAAGGCACTCTTGTTGTTGATTTGTGAATTGCTAAGTGAGATTCTAGTGCAAGGCACTCTCTCTCCCTTATCAATCCCCTTTCTCCAACACCAATCTCTCTCCGGGAATTCTGCCACGTGCCTCTTCCTTGGAGATTCTATTTGCGTGATCTACCGAGTCACGAGGGTAAGTATCGGGTGTATCGGGTTGGTGTGCGTGCGTGAGTCCCGGTGTTCTTCGTGTTCCTCGTGTTCCTCGCGCTCTCCCACCTCTTCCCCTTGGATCTTGGGTCAAATCGCGAGATCGGGCCAATCCCTAGATCTCAGATCTCATCATATGGTAATCAGAGCCAGAGATACCTCATCATATGGTATCAACAGCCTTTGGTTACCGCGATTTTGACCCTCCACCCACCCGATTTCGTTTCTAGAAAATTTTCCAAAAAATAGCCCAAATTGCCTTTGGACAGGGTCTGTGATTTGGTTGAGTTTTGAGTGGTTTTGATCCGTGGATTTGGTGTCCTTGTGCTTGATCTACTATTTCCCCAACTTTTAGCCTCCAATTCCATCGTTTTCCCGTCGATTTGATCTTTTGGTTTTGGTTTGGGGAAGAACAAGAGAGAGAAACGTGAAACCCGGTTTCGAAACCGGTCAACCGGCCACCAGACCGGACCGTCCGGCGCAGAGCTCGGCCAACCGGCCGCCAACCGGACTGCCGGCCCAGAGACCGGTCCGACCGGCCCCCCAGACCGGACACGCCGGCGCCAGCTCCGGTCAGACCGGCCCACCGACCGGGCTCCCGTCTTCGACATCGACTAACACCACCGCCGACCACCACCACCATCATCTCCACCATCGCAGGTATAACTTGCAGTACCCCTTGTAGCCCTCTTCTTTTTGCGATCTATCCCACGAGCGAAGCTTTTCGAGTGTTGCGAAACATCGCACGAGGTCCCGACCGTGAGGGTGTGCGTTGTGTGAGTAAAGCTCATAAGTGGAGCTCGTGCGTGGCAAGCAAAAGAGTAAGAGCATAGTGTGCTAGTGAAAAACAAAAAGAGAAAAGCAAAGTGCAAAGTGCCACCAATACAAAAAGAGTGAAAAGCTTTTAAGCAAGCAAGAGAGATAGAGAAGAGAGACCTCGTGCGAATCTTGGTGTTTCTCCTCTATGCAACCTAGCTTCGATCTCTTCTTGCGTTAGTGTGACATTGAGCACCCTTGCTTAGGGGTTTTTCATTTTTCCGCTCGTTCCTTGGTTGCACTAACCCCGTTCATCTCGTGTGTGAGTTCCACATTTTTCCGTGTTTATAGTGATCTCCACTTTGACACTTGATTTTTGGACCTTACCCACTCTTAACAACATACTCGATTTTGGATTTCGTCTTTTGGCTTTCCACCATCCACACCTAACACCATATTTGCTAGCTTTTGCGTGTGCCTTTGTGTGTGTCCCGATACACTTGGTCTTACTTTGGTCTTGGTTGATTGCCTCAATACTATCTTACCAAGGTAAGAGTGCGAGGTAGTCTCCTTCCACTAACATCCACAACATAGTTCTTGTCTTGTTATCATGGATAGGCACGGAGACCAAGCAAAGGAGGATGAGGTCCTACACCCCTCCGAAAGGTTGGCCACCCAACACAACCTATGGGTGCAACGCCAATAGTTCAAGGACCAACTCAACTTGTTCGAGACACGCATCGACGAGCAATATGAAGAAGTGGCTCACAACTTCGGCCAAGTGAACCAAGATATGAATCTTCTTCGTGAAGCTACGGACAAATTGCATGACCAAGTGACGGCCAATGATGCAAACATGGAGCGGCGCATGGATAGCCTCGAGCGCGCCATCAACAACTTGGGACGTCGACATCGCCATCGCTCTACTTCCTCATCGTCATCAACCTCGTCACACGGTGACTACTCCCATGATCGCCATTCCTCCTCAAGCTCCGACTCAAGGCATGGAGATCATCATCGACCTCGTCGCCCGCATGTTCGTCAAGATGACTCTCGCTCAAACTCAAGGCGTGGAGAGTTCCATCGCCATGCTCGTCCTCATGACCGTCCTCAACAAGAACAAGCTCTTCACCAAGATCGTCATCAAGCGGCTCGCCATGCCCACCATGGGCATGACGACCAACCCCACGACAACGTCCTCCACAACATGGAACCGGCACCTCATCGTCACGCCCATGTTGATGCTCAAGACCAAGGTCATCAAGATCCACCAAGGCGTGACCTCCGAAACCATCCTCGCCATGACCAAAGGGGCCGAGGACAACCACAACATGATCAAGATGAGAGGGCCATCATTGGACAACGCCAACAACCTCGTCAAGATCCGCAACAACATCATCAACGTGAGCCAAGTGAAGCTAGTGTTCAACTCCACCGCCAACCCAATGCTATGGTTGGCCGTGGAAGACCTCCTCTACCACCACAAGCCGCAAGAGATGAAGGTTTCCGTCCTCGCCGAAGGAACATGGAAGATGAAGAGAATATGTATGGAAAGCTCAAGTTCAACATGCCCAAGTTCAAGGGTGAAGACGATGCCGGGGCCTACCTCTCATGGGCGCTCAAGGTTGACAAGATCTTCCACATCCACAACTACTCCGGTGCCAAGAAAGTAGCCATGGCCTCCCTTGAGTTTGAAGAGTATGCCAACACATGGTGGGAACAAGTTGTTACTCAAAGGGAAGAAAAGGGTGAACCGCCAATTGACACTTGGGAAGATATGAAGGAGGAGATGCAAGCTCGCTTTGTCCCTACACACTACAAGACCGATCTCTTCAACAAGCTCCAAAAGTTGAAGCAAGGCATCAAGACCGTTGAGGAGTTCTTCAAGGAAATGGAGTTAACTATGATGCGAGCAAACATCCAAGAGTCCGAGAACCAAACCATTGCTAGGTTCTTCAATGGCCTCAACTACCCCATCAAGAGGATTGTGGAGTTCCAACAATACTCTAACATGGTTGAGTTGGTTCACCAAGCTTCCAAGGCCGAGCGTCAAGTGAATGAGGACATCAAGTACTCGAAGTCCAAGCAATACTTCGCCTCCAAAATTGCTACAACAACTCCCACAACAAGCGTCAAGCCAACCACATCCTCTACACCTTCCAAGCAACCTACTATCCAAAGTCGCATGAAGCAAACGGTGTCCTCCACCGCCTCCTCCAAAGCCTCTACGGGATCCTCCAATGTCACTTGCTTCAAGTGTGGCATTCAAGGCCACAAGTCCTTCGAGAGCAAGAACACCAAGGTTATGATCACTATGGAGAATGGTGACATAGAAACGCTAAGTGAGGGCGAATATGAAGCCCTAGTACAAGCCGCCGTTGCTAATGAGGAAGAGTATGATGAAGAAAGTGGAGAAGACCCTCTCTTATGCACCCACGACCCAAGCCCTTCACTTGTGGTCACTCGAGTGCTCACAACTCAACCCCAAGCTATGGAAGACCAAAGATGCAACATCTTCCAAACTCGAGCCGGAATTGGTGGCAAGTCAATCAAGGTCATCATCGATGGTGGGAGTTGCCACAACTTGGCAAGCACCGAGTTATGTGAGAAGCTCAACCTCACGCTTCGCAAGCATCCTCATCCATACCATGTCCAATGGTTGAGTGATAAGGGCAATGTCAAGATAAAACACACCGTCACCATCAACTTCAAGATAGGCCCCTATGAAGACACCGTTGAGTGTGACGTAGTACCCATGACCGTGTGTCATATGTTGCTTGGCCGCCCATGGCAATTTGACAAGAAGGCCATACATGATGGTTAATCCAATGCATACACCTTCAAGGTCAAGGACAAGAAGTTCGAGCTTCGCCCAATGACTCCTAGCCAAATCATCGCCGACAATGCGAAGGCTTTAGCGAGGGCACAACACCACACCCACCATAGTGAGTTGAGAGGAGAGGGAGCGACCCACCAAAAGGAGAGTGAGCGCCACCAACCACATATGAGTGAGAGAAAGAGTGTCCTCTTAGCCACAAAAAGCGAGTGGAGAGAAGTGAAAGACAACCCATCCACCACCATACATTACGTGCTCATTTGCAAGGGCCTCTCGTCGGAGACTAATGACTTATCCAACATTCCTTCGTCTTTGTTGTCTCTTTTGAAGGAGTTCCAAGACGTATTCCCCGACGAGCTACCTCATGGACTACCACCGCTTCGGGGCATCGAGCACCGCATCGACCTCATACCCGGCGCTCCCCTTCCAAACCGCGCCGCATACCGCACAAACCCCGAAGACACCAAGGAGATTCAACGTCAAATACAAGACCTCCTCGCTAAAGGGTACGTTCGAGAAAGCCTTAGCCCTTGTGCCGTTCCCGTGATTCTTGTGCCTAAACCGGATGAGACGCAACGGATGTGTATGGATTGTCGCCCCATCAATGCCATTACAGTCCGTTATCGCCATCCCATTCCGCGTTTAGACGACATGCTTGATGAATTGAGTGGTGCCACCATTTTCTCTAAGGTTGATTTGCGTAGTGGCTACCAGCAAATTCACATGGCAATTGGTGATGAATGGAAGACGGCATTCAAGACCAAGCTTGGTCTATATGAATGGCTCGTCATGCCATTCGGTCTTTCAAATGCTCCTTCGACTTTCATGCGTCTTATGAATCACATTTTGCGACCTCTCATTGGCAAGAGCGTGGTTGTTTACTTTGATGACATTCTCATCCATAGCAAAAATCTCGAGGACCATGTTCAACATGTGAGAGAAGTCTTATGCATATTGCGCCACGAGAAGCTCTTTGCCAACCTCCCAAAATGCAACTTCGCTCAAAACAAATTGGTTTTTCTTGGTTTTGTGGTTTCCGCCAACGGGATTGAAGTTGATTCTTCTAAGATTGAGGCCATCCACAATTGGCCCACTCCCACAAATGTTGGTCAAGTTCGGAGTTTTCATGGACTCGCCGGTTTCTACCGCCGCTTTGTGAAAGATTTTAGCACCATCGCTTGCCCTTTAAATGAGCTTACTAAAAAGAATGTTCCGTTTGTTTGGGGCAAAGCACAACAAAACGCTTTTGATGAATTGAAAAAGAGACTCACCGAGGCAGCATTACTTGTTCTTCCCGATTTTGCTCAAACATTTGAGATAGAATGTGATGCGAGTGGCCTTGGAATTGGCGGTGTCCTCATGCAAAATGGAAAACCTGTGGCATACTATGGCGAGAAGTTGGACGGCGCACGCCTCAACTATCCTATATATGACAAGGAGCTTTATGCTTTGGTTCGTGTTCTTGAAGTTTGGCAACATTACCTTTGGCCCAAAGAGTTTGTTATCCATTCGGATCATGAGTCCTTGAAGTATTTGAAAAGTCAACACAATTTGAACAAGAGACATGCTAAGTGGATTGAGTTCATAGAGTCCTTCCCTTATGTGATCAAATACAAAAAGGGCAAGGAAAACGTGGTTGCGGATGCACTTTCCCGCAAGAATACTCTTCTACTCACCCGCTTGGAGTTTCACATTTTGGGTCTTGAGGAGATCAAAGAACTTTACCTTTCCGACTCTTTCTTTGGACCAATCTTTGAAAAGTGTTCCATTGACCGAGGTTTTGATGATTTCTATTTACATGATGGCTACTTGTTTAAAGCTAACAAGATTTGCATTCCCGGGTCTTCTCTTCGTAAGTTGCTTTTGCAAGAGTCACATGGAGGTGGTCTCATGGGTCACTTTGGACGAGAGAAGACATATGCCATGCTCTCAACCCACTACTATTGGCCAAGAATGTACCGCGACGTGGAACGCCTTTGCCGACGGTGTACAACGTGCTTACAAGCTAAGTCTACATCCAATCCCTATGGTCTTTACATGCCTTTACCCATTCCATATGCACCTTGGTCGGACATAAGCATGGACTTTGTACTTGGCTTACCACGCACAAAACATGGTCATGACTCAATATTTGTGGTAGTGGATAGGTTCTCTAAAATGGCTCATTTCATACCATGTCATAAGAGCGATGATGCTTCACACATTGCTTCATTGTTTTTCAGGGAAGTGGTTCGCCTACATGGAATACCGGCAAGCATTGTGTCGGATCGAGATGTCAAGTTTATGAGTTACCTATGGAAGTCGCTCATGGCGAAGTTTGGAGTGAAGCTCTTATTCTCATCGTCCTCGCACCCTCAAACCGATGGACAAACCGAAGTGGTCAATCGAAGCCTCTCAACACTCCTCCGCACACTTGTGAAGACCAATTTGAAGTCATGGGAAGATTGCCTATCCCATGCGGAGTTCGCCTACAATCGAGCCAAGCACTCCACAACTTCACGGAGTCCCTTCATGATCGTCTATGGATTTGAACCTCCAACGGAACTCGACATCCTTCCACTACCTCTTCATGAAAGGACGAACATGGACTTCGACAAGCGCACCACCGCCATGAAGAAACTACATGAAGAAACAAGAGCAACCATACAAGAGCATGTACTTCGCCAAGCTAACCGCCTCAACGCCAAGAAAAAGGAACGCGTGTTTGAAGAAGGAGATCTCGTTTGGATCCACCTAAGGAAAGAAAGGTTCCCGCAAGAACGCAACTCTAAGCTCAAGCCAAGAGGAGATGGACCTTTCAAGGTCCTCAAGCGCATTAACAACAACGCCTACGTCATCGACATACCAACATCAAAGTACTTGGTGAGCAAAACTTTCAACATCTCGGATCTCTCACCCTATCATGGAGATGAGGAGGAACAAGAGTCGAGGACGACTCTCTCCCAAGGGGGGGGGGGAGATGATGCGGGGTGGCCTTCGGACACCTCCTCACCAAGACCAACAAGTCCCCCAAGTGGACCAATGACAAGGGCTCGAGTTAAAGCTCTACATGATAAGGTGAACTCGCTCCTCACCACCCTTGATCTCGGTACGCCTTTGGATGGAATGCTACCTCATGCCGATGTGCTTTGTGTCATTAGGTACAAGGAGCATCAAGACCCCGGAGGGGAGGACGAACCAGGGACAAGGGAAGGAGAGGAACATCGGGACCTGAAGATGGACACGAAGCTGGACCCGACGTCACTCGAAGCGCTCGAAGGAAGAGAAGACGCCGGCCGGTCCAGAACCCGGTCAGACCGGCCCCCAGACCGGACCACCCGGTCCCAGGCCCGGTCAACCGGTCGCCAACCGGATCTCCCACAAGCTCGTACCGGAGACCAACCGGGCGGGAATCTGCGAGGTTCCCGGTTGGCGACCGGTCGACCGGCCCCACGACCGGATGCCCCGGCGCCAGGCCCGGTCTGACCGGCCGCCCAACCGGATACCCGGCGCCAGGCCCGGTCTGACCGGCCGCCAACCGGATTCGTCGTGAAGACCCCACCAACCCGCCTAAGTTATTTACCTTTTCGCCTTGCTGGCCATGTACGCCTATATAAGGACCCAGGACCCCACTCTTATTGCTTAGAAATAATTTTGAGCTTAAACCAACTTTGAGCTTAGTCTCCCTAGGGTTAGCATCCATCTTGGATAAGCATCCCTCTGTAATCAAGGCACTCTTGTTGTTGATTTGTGAATTGCTAAGTGAGATTCTAGTGCAAGGCACTCTCTCTCCCTTATCAATCCCCTTTCTCCAACACCAATCTCTCTCCGGGAATTCTGCCACGTGCCTCTTCCTTGGAGATTCTATTGGCGTGATCTACCGAGTCACGAGGGTAAGTATCGGGTGTATCGGGTTGGTGTGCGTGCGTGAGTCCCGGTGTTCTTCGTGTTCCTCGTGTTCCTCGCACTCTCCCACCTCTTCCCCTTGGATCTTGGGTCAAATCGCGAGATCGGGCCAATCCCTAGATCTCAGATCTCATCACTATCGACATCTTCTTCACCAGTGTACTTCCAGAAGGGGTTTTTGCGAGCCTGGAGAGGCTGCACTCTAGTCCTAAGGAAATAGGCGGTAATCTCAATACCCGAAAGTTCTTTGCCGCGGGTGTTCTGAAGTTCATGAATGCGAGTCATCAGCGCCTCTGTCGCCAATTTCTCAGCCTCGGTAGCTTCAGCATCCCAAGAACAACGGCGAAGGATTTTAGCTTCTCCGTCAAAAGGGGCGATGTTTTCTTCCGCCGGATTGGAGCTTTCTTCATGGATGTACAGCCATTTTTTCCGCCAGCCTTGGACGGAGTCGGGAAATTTGACGTCAAAATAATCGACCTCCGAACGAACACAGATAACAACGCCGCCAATGTTGTAGGCGACGTTGTGGTGGCTATTACGGCGGATACAAAAGATGCGTTTCCACAGGGCCCAATTGGGTTGGACCTCGAGAAAGCACTCACACAGTGTGATAAAAATCGAGATGTGGAGGATAGAATTGGGCGTCAGATGATGCAACTGAAGCCCATAGACAAAAAGGAGACCACGGAGAAATTCGTGGATTGGGGGAGAAAGTCCTCGGATGAGGTGGTCAACAAAACTGACCCGATAGTCGATTGGAGGCTTTGGGTAGCTCTCCTCCTTGGGGAACTGGAGCGTGTCCTCCTTCTTGCTGAATCTCATCTTCTTCAGCATGTTGATGTCTTGGCCTGAGATCTTGGATCTCTCCCACTCGGCGCTTCCCAGATCTGCTGTCGTCATCTTCGACTCCGGCGTGCTATGCCTAGTCACACGGGCGCGAGGCGGCATCAATGGACTTGGCGGAGAAGGGAGAGAGAGTGGTTGAGCACTTGGAGTAATGGGAGAAAGTGAGGAGTTGCAGAGGAGAAGCAGAGATGCGGCGCGAGCGAAAGTACTCAAGGAGGAAGACGATGGCTTTTTATAGTGGTATGGCGCCTCGCTGCAACCGTTGGATGGAAAAGTTATGATGCAGATGGTAAACACATGGACAAGGGGTAAAAATGTATTTTTACTGGGAAGTGAACAGACAGGCGATACAGTATAAGTGCCAGAAAAAGCGGAGGATGTGTGTCCCCCACTTGCACGACGTGTCAATTGGATAGGAAAATTGGACCCACAAGGCAGTGAAAGGAGCGGTTTTCGCGTGTTTCCAATACAGAAATCGTGGCTATCATCAGCAATGACGTCATTATGGTAAGAGAAAAACCCGACTAAGAAGCCGGGCGAGAATATCGACAACGCAAGATTATTTCGAGAGCCTTTGATCAAATACAAGTTTTTGCCCAAATGCTTGGGGGCTACTTTGGAAAAATAGAAAACTTCGAATATGACAATATAGAAATGGCGAGAGCCTATGACCAAATGCAAGCATTTGTTCATAGCCTCGGGGGCTACTCCCATCGGGAGCGCTGTTCGCGCACCCGATAGATATAAAAATATCGAGAAGGACTACAAATATAGCGGCAGAGGATATTAACCTGTGGAGCCTACATCCAAGCACAAGTTCTTGGTTGTAGCCTCGGGGGCTACTCCCATCGGGAACGCTGTTCGCGTGCCCGATGAATTTTGATCAAAATAAAGAAGCAGAAGTGAGTATATTCTGAGTTATACAGATAACTCTACATATACTCCCATCGGGAGGACAAAACAAGTCATCATATGTGACTCGGTAAAATGTGCTATTCCAACAGCCGAAAAGCACTCGACAATATATTCTCAGAGCGCTAAAAGTCGCGAATAAATCTCTGAATGCCGCAAAACTTTGCGAAGGTAAGACCCCAGATCCGTTCTGAGCGGCGTGGCACCGTCTCTGACGGCGGACTGCTACTTTTTTCCGTATCAACAGATACGAAGAAAAATCCTAACGGACGTGTTAGGCACCCGATAAAATATGACTGGGACTCGACAGAATGGTAAGACCTTAAGCGGCACCTGTCGAAGTTTACACCAGTATCCCGAGATCATGTCCAGGGACGTGATTTTGAAGTAGGTTTTTGTGGATTGCCACTAGAGCAGTTAACTAGTACCTGATCCGTCAGATGAACTAGCCCCAACTACCGATATCCCTGTACAAAATAATATTTGCATATCGAAAGATTGTGTAATGAGTAAAATTGGAGATTTTCCCTGATTCTTCGATTCAAGAAAAATCTCGGGGGCTACTGACATAGGCATTCCCAATGGGCCTGCCGAAGATGGTACCCGGGGTTTACTGAGGGCCCAGGACTCGAAGAATAAGAAGACTCGGAAGCCCATTTAGTGTTAAGGAAAGATAGATTGTATTAGGAAAGATAGAGATTTGTAATCTTACGGGCTGGGTACGAAATCCTCCCGAACTCTGTAACCTGCGTATTACGAAACCCTCGGCTCCACCCTCTATATAAGGGGGAGTCGAGGGACGAAGAAGGGATCGAATCTATTGTCAACAGAACCCTAGTTTTCATAGTCAGCGAGTACTTTTCGGCTGAAACCTTCGAGATCTACTTGCCCTCTACTTCTAATAAAACCCTAGTCTACAATCTGTAGGCATTGACAAATTAATCCTTTGTCAGTGTCTAAACTCATGAGCGAGGTGCAGGACAAGTCGGTGCATGATCCTTTGGTAGAAGAAATCAAGCAGTCGCTCAGGGAGCTGGAAGGCTACTCGGTCAATGGGCTCGGCGTACAGCCAATGGTGTTGCTCATATATTAGCTATGGAAGGTTGCGGTCTAGAAATTTGTAAAACTTGGTTTCTGGTTTACCCAGATTATATCACGAATGTGTTGACCCAGGACTTATCTGGAAATTAATAAAAGCCGCAGCTATTTCCTCTCAAAAAAAAGAAAATCAAAAGCAAGGAAACCAGTCACTGCATACACGCCTCTCTCTCAAATCTCAATCTTGCACATCCTCTCTCCAATTTTCCTAGCATGACTACACTTTTTTTCATGGAGCAGCAGCTTGCAGAGGAGACTCTGACACTCTGCAGGGTAGCTACTTTTGCTCCGAACCTAAAACCAAGCCTACATGGCCTGCGGTGAAGCAAGTTTAGGTAGTGCATTGGTCATGCTCTAAGCTCTTTTTTTCAAGAGCAACCACCTATTTCATTAATAGAAAATCAAATTACATGAGATAGGATTGCTATAATAGAAATTCAAAATTTGGGTATCAGAAGATAAGAGAGAAGGTATAGCAATCCTAGCTAAAATGTGCTTTGCTAGCATTGCTATAATAGCAACCCAAAACTAGCAATATACACGTGGGACCCATATGTCAGTGGATTACACCTTCTCATTCCGTTTTTTCACCCCTTTTTTCTTTCCTCTTCCTCCACCCACAATCGGCCACTACCCAGCCTGCCGCCCGCACACCACCGCCCGGCTGATAAGGGGGATCCCAGTAAATCCTCCAAGGGTGCTGCCCAATCTTTCACAGCGAGAACCCGAGATAGTAAATCCTCCCAACAACGCGATGAACGCAGCCTGGAGAAGAGGGAACGAATCCGGCAAGCAACGGATCAATGAACGATACGCCTCAAACCTTTAGCTAGACAATCCTTGATGAACACAAGAACCTTCGCAGCGGATATAATAGATAAACGGCAGCGCCGTACCCTCGGAGGGATGATACACGTGAACACACGCGATGGGGTAAACCCTAATCTTTAGTCTAAACTTGTCTACCTAAACCCTAGCCGCCCCACCTCCTTATATGAGGGAACTTGGTTTGTACATGCCCAAACCAAAACTGACTCAACTTATAAAAACCCTAATTGGCCCATATATGATTATTACATAAAACAAGATAACTAGGCTGGTGGAGTCCTGAAATTGGGATCCACATAGGCCCTCATGCCGAGTGGTGGCCGGCCAGCCCTATTGGGCTTCCCTAACTTGGTTTGGACAGCCCAAACCAAAACTGACTCAACTTATAAAAACCCTAATTGGCCCATATATGATTATTACATAAAACAAGATAACTAGGCGGGTGGAGTCCTGAAATTGGGCTCCACACAGGCCCTCATGCCCATATCATCCTCCCCCCTTCAAGAGGCCTTGTCCCCAACGCGTGAGGGTCTTCTGGAAAAGGTGACGTGATATGAACGTCACACGTCCGGGCCGTCCTCAAGTCTTTCTTACCTTCCACACCACATCCTCCCTCGCGGCATGCTTGACTTGATACAGCACTTGGCGCCTCCTTTCTTCTCCACATGAGCTTGGACTTCGGCGCCAATACCTTCTTCTTGCGAGGTTTTGATGGACCCTTGTGTCGCTGAACATGACCCTGCACAAGATGTGTAATGCCTGGGCCACATAAGTGTCTCACACGTCCATCCTTGCCTCGATGCATCCGCGGTGTCGCGGAAAACTGGACTGCAGAACTCCTAGCACAGTAGTGCTGCTTCCCATTGTCTCCACTGACGCGCTCGCCTCCCACTCCTCCCACGCGCATCTGCGCCATATGCACTGAAACACCATCAGCACACCCATCATCAGTCTGTGTACTCTGGCATCAACACAAACTGGAACTGTAGCACATGCTGCAATATCCACATCAACAACAAGTTTAGCTTCATCCGGCTTGTCACCAACAAGAACTGGCTTGTCATCTACAGGCATGGCTGAAACATCACCAACATCAATGCTCGGAACATCATGTACCTCATACTGCACTTTAGGCTTGTGCAGCCTCTCCTTACGCACCACTAACTCCACATCGGACTTGATATGATCATCACCCATAGTCTTCAAAGTCCGCTGCTTGCCACCATGCATAAAAGAATATGTATTTGCTCTCCCAGCATGTGTCACATTACGATGATACTGCCATGGACGCCCAAGTAGCAATTGTAAATGGCACACGCACCTTGTGAGTAATCTTCAGCATGCCATAGCTATTCAACCACTCAAGACGCTTAGGTTCAGGAATACGCCATGTAAACAACCCCAACGCTGCCACCATCGCCTTGCTAATGCCATTAGTACAGGTACCACCATCAATCATCAACTTGCAAGCCTTGCTGATAAGGGCTAAGCCCAAGGGTAGGCCCGATCTTCACGGATTTGGGTGGGATTCGTGGGGGACGTGGTAGAACACGAAGAACACGGAGGGGATCGGGGATACAAACTCTCTCACACACACACACACACACAAATCGGTTTGTCCTCGTTGGCCCGAACCACCAACTCGATAGAGGTTGCGAGAAAAGACCTTTCGGTAGAAGTCCCGCAAAGAGATCGACGAATCGAATCCTAGAGATCTAGAAGGGTGAAAAGACCAAGGTTGATAGAAGTGCAAGCAAAAGACCCAAAAGGTAGAAGTGCAAGAAAAAGACCAACAATTGATAGAAGTCACCAAAGATATCAAAAGGATTCAACAAGGAGATCGAGTGATACCAGATCTAGGATCTATGGTAGGGTTTCCCACATGGGGGCAAGAGCATAGCTCAAGTTCTTTCTCAATTCGAATATAATCTCAGATCTGAGCCAACATGGCTATTTATAGTTGGTGGGGCGAAGGGGTAAGTTACAGGCCGAAACGTGCTGTTTGAGCTGAAAGTTGTGCAGGTGGAAGTTCCGGTCGGTCGGGGCGGAAGTTCCGGCTGGATTCTCTTCACAGGGTATTGGACAGCATCGGGGAGGCATCTGGGCGTAAGTTCCGGTCCTTGGGGGCGGAACTTCCGGTCGGGGCGGAAGTTCCGGCCAACTTCCGGCCTAGTTCCGAAAATGACCGATTTCCTTGTAGTAACATCCCGGGGTGTTTTGGCGCGTTTCCGAAACTGGGGCGGAACTTGGGCGGAAGTTCCGGCGGGCGGAAGTTCCGGTCCTTGGGGCGGAAGTTCCGGCTGGATCCTCTTTCCTGGGCGCTGGACAACATCTTGGGAGCATCCGGGCAGAAGTTCCGGTCATGGGGGCGGAACTTCCGGCTGGGGCGCTGGAGCTCCATCTTCTTCATCTTCAGCTCCCTCTCCATTGGCTTGGCCTCCATGGCTTGTGTCTTGATCGATGTACCTGATTGAACACAGTGTATTCGCATGAAGTAGTATGCCATCCAATGAGGTATCAAATGTATACGTGGAAAGGAGTGAATTCACCTCTTGGTGTATAGCTTTGGCCCGAGCTCGTGTCATGGGGCCACGAGGAGGGCTTGTCGATCTTGAGAGGTGTCCAAAAGCCACCCCGTATCATCTCCCCCCCCTTGCGAAAGAGTCGTCCTCGACTCTATGTTCTCCTCATCGCCGTGATGGGGTGAGAGGTCGGACACATTGAATGTGTTGCTCACCAAGTACTTTGATGTTGACGTAGGCGTTGTTGTTGATGCGCTTGAGGATCTTGAAGGGACCATCGCCTCGGGGCTTTAGCTTGGAGTTTCGTTCTTGAGGGAAGCGGTCTTTGCGAAGGTGTATCCACACTAGGTATCCTTCATTGAAGATCCTTGGCTTTTTCTTCATGTTAAGTCTAGCGGCTTGACGAAGTACTTGTTTCTCGATTGTTGCCCTTGTATCTTCATGTAGTTTCTTCATGTATTGGGCTCGCTTGTCGATGTTCATGTTTACTTGCTCATGTAGTGGAAGAGGAAGAAGGTCCATTGCCGTCGGTGGTTCGAACCCATATACGACCATGAAGGGACTTCTCATTGTTGTCGAGTGCTTGGAGCGGTTGTAGGAAAACTCCGCATGCGGGATGCAATCTTCCCATGATTTCAAATTCTTCTTGGCAAGGACTCGTAGTAGTGTGGAGAGGCTTCGGTTCACCACTTCGGTTTGCCCATCGGTTTGAGGGTGCGAGGATGATGAGAACAAAAGCTTGATGTTGGACTTGTGCATTAGTGTCTTCCAAAGGTAGCTCATGAACTTGACATCTCGGTCCGAGACAATACTTCTTGGTACACCGTGGAGTCTCACAATTTCTCTGAAAAACAAGGAGGCAATATGTGAAGCATCATCCGTCTGGGAGCAAGGTATAAAATGAGCCATTTTTGAGAATCTATCAACCACCACAAAAATTGAATCATGACCATATTTAGTTCGAGGCAATCCTTGTACAAAGTCCATGCTTATATCGGACCAAGGAGCATAAGGAATAGGCAACAGTGTATAAAGGCCATAGAGGTTGGAAGTGGACTTAGCTTGTAAGCATGTTGTGCACCGGCGGCAAAGGCGTTCCACATCACGGTACATTCTTGGCCAATAGTAGTGAGTTGAGAGCATTGCGTACGTCTTCTCTCCTCCAAAGTGTCCCATAAGACCACCACCATGCGATTCTTGTAAGAGCAAAAGGCGAAGCGAAGACATGGGAACACAAAGTTTGTTGCCCTTGAACAAGAATCCTTGGTGCAAATAGAAATCATCGATGCCCTTTTCAATAGAACACTTCGCAAAAATTGGGCCAAAGAAGGTATCGGATGCATATTGGTCTTTGATTTCATCAAGACCCAAAACATGGAAATCCAAACGAGTGAGTAAAAGGGTGAGCTTGCGGGAAAGAGCATCCGCAACGACATTGTCCTTTCCCTTCTTGTATTTGATCACATATGGAAAGGACTCAATGAACTCAACCCATTTTGCATGTCTTTTGTTCAAATTGTGTTGACTTTTCAAATACTTCAAAGATTCATGGTCGGAGTGAATAAAAAACTCTTTTGGCCAAAGATAATGTTGCCAAACTTCAAGAACTCGAATTAAAGCATAAAGTTCCTTGTCATAAATGGGATAGTTGATGCGTGCGCCATCAAACTTCTCACTATGATATGCGACGGGTTTACCATCTTGCATGAGGACACCACCAATTCCAATTCCACTCGCATCACATTCTATCTCAAAAGTTTTAGCAAAATCGGGAAAAACGAGAAGTGGTGCCTCGGTGAGTTTCTTTTTCAATTCATCAAAAGCGTTTTGTTGTGCTTTGCCCCAAACTAACGGAACATTCTTTTTTGAAGCTCGTTCAAAGGGCAAGCAATGGTGCTAAAATCTTTCACGAAACGTCTATAGAAGCCGGTAAGTCCATGGAAACTTCGAACTTGACCAACGTTGGTAGGAGTGGGGACATTGTGGATGGCCTCAACCTTCGAAGAGTCCACTTCGATGCCATTAGAGGAAACTACAAACCCAAGAAAAACCAATTTGTTTTGTGCAAAGGTGCACTTGGGAAGATTTGCAAAGAGCTTCTCGCGGCGTAAGATGCATAAGACTTCTCTCACATGTTGCACATGGTCCTCGAGATTTTTGCTATAAATGAGAATATCATCAAAGTAGACAACCACGCTCTTGCCAATGAGAGGTCTCAAGATGTGGTTCATAAGGCGCATGAAAGTTGAAGGAGCATTGGATAGACCAAATGGCATGACAAGCCATTCATAGAGACCAAGTTTGGTCTTGAATGTCGTCTTCCATTCGTCACCCACGGCCATGCGGATTCGGTGGTAACCACTACGCAAATCAATTTTGGAGAAAATAGTGGCTCCGCATAACTCATCAAGCATATCATCTAAACGCGGGATGGGATGGCGGTATCGAACGGTAATGGCATTGATGGGGCGACAATCCATACACATTCTTTGCGACTCATCCGGTTTAGGCACAAGTATCACCAGAACCGCACAAGGACTTAAGCTTTCACAAACATACCCTTTTTCGAGGAGACCTTGAATTTGCCTTTGAATCTCCTTTGTGTCTTCGGGGTTGGTGCGGTAGGCAGCGCAGTTTGGTACAGGGGCGCCGGGTATGAGGTCGATGCGGTGCTCGATTCCTCTAAGGGGTGCTAGCCCATGAGGGAGCTCGTCGGGGAAGACATCTTGGAACTCCTTCAAAAGAGACAACAAAGACGAAGGAAGTGTGGTTTGTTAGTCTCCGAGGGTGGTCCCCTGCAAATGAGCACATAGTGCAATTTGGTGGATGGGTTGTGGTGCACTTCTCTCATATCACTTTTGGTAGCTAAGAGGACACTCTTCATCTCGCTCACATATGGCTTGTGGTGCTCACTCTCTTTTTGGTGGAGCACTCTCTCACCTCTCAACTCACTAGTGATACTGGCTTCCTTAGCCCTCGCTGGAGCCTTTGCATTGTCCGCAATTACTTGGCTAGGAGTCATTAGGCGTAGGATGTAGGTCTTGTCGTCGACCTTGAAGCTATAGGCATTTGTGTAGCCATCATGGTTTGCTTTCTTGTCATATTGCCAAGGGCGACCAAGTAGCATGTGGCACACCGTCATAGGCACGACATCACAATCAACGATGTCTTCATAGGCGCCGATCTTGAAGGATATTGTGACGGTGTGTTGGATCTTCACATTTCCATTGTCACTTAGCCATTGCACATGGTAAGGGTGCGGGTGTTTCCGGAGCGGGAGGTTGAGCTTGGAGCATAGTTCGGTGCTTGCAAGGTTGTGGCAACTACCTCCGTCGATGATGACTTTGATTGACTTTCCATTGATTCCGGCTCTTGTTTGGAAGATGTTGCATCTTTGGTCTTCATTGGGGAGTGCATGGGTTGTCAAGACTTTGGTCACCACAAGTGATGGGCTTGCATCATGCACACATAGGACTTTCTCTTGGTCTTCCAATTCATCATCTTGAAGATTGGTTGCGGCTTGCACTAGGGCTTCATATTCTCCTTCACTTAAGTACTCCACATCTCCATCATCTCGAGTTATCATAACTCTTGTGTTTTGCATTCAAAGGATTTATGTCCTAGATCCGGTGGAAGCTTTGGAGGACATAGTTGATTGCTCCGGCTTGAAGCTTGTTGTCTTGATGGCACTTCTTGCTTGCTTTGGAGGATCTTTGGAGGCAAGTGCACTTGTGTTCTTGATGCTTGAGGAGGCATTCGTTGCATTTCTTGCGGCAAAGAAGGACTTGGATTTAGCACTTGCTAGGTCTTCTCTTACTTGGCGTTCGACCCTTGTAGCTTGATGAAGTAACTCAACCATGTTGTTGTATGGCAAGAATTCCACTATCCTCTTGACGGGAATGTTCAATCCATTCAAGAATCGTGCCATTGTTTGCTCTTCTCGCTCATCCACATTCGCACTCATCATGGTCATGTGCATCTCCTTGTAGTACTCCTCAACGGACTTGAAGCTTTACTTGAGTTGAGTGAGCTTGTTGAAGAGGTCACGTTTGTGGTGGGTAGGCACAAAGCGGGTGTGCATGACTTTTTGCATCTCTTCCCATGTGTCAATGGGATCTAAGTCTTATTTATCATGCTTCTTGTTTACTTCTTCCCACCAAACATTTGCATATCCCTCAAATTCAAGTGATGCCATGGCCACTTTCTTTGCTTCGGAGAAGTTGTGTATGCGGAAGATCTTGTCAACCTTGAAGACCCAAGATAAGTATGCATCGGGGTCTTCTTCTCCTTGGAACTTGGGCATGGTGAACTTTAGCTTCCCAAAGATTTCTTCCTTATTTCGGTCATTGCGTCTAGGAGGTGGTCTTTCTTCACCATGGTCTTGACGTTGTTGAGGTTGAGGTTGTGGACCTTGAGCATCTCCATTGTTGTTTCCATTGTGTTTAGGAGGAGGCGGTCTTCCATGACCTTGAGCTTAATCTTCATTGTGGCGGCGTTGTCGAGGCATCACACTTTCTTCACTTGATGCTTGGTGATGACTTGATTCTTCATCTATCTCAACCTCTCGTGCTTGATGATGTGGTCTTCTACCATGAGGTCTATCATCATGATGTTGACGATTGTCTTGACCTTGACGGCGTGGTGCCCCATCACGTTGAGGTTGAACAACATTGATGATTTGGCGTTCTTGGTTCACTTCTTGTTCGGCGTCATGTTGTGGGTGCCTTTGAGCATTGGCCACTTGAGATGGACGAGGTTGCCCTTGTTGATGATGTGCCTCTTGCTCTTGGCGACGACGTTCTTGCTCATGTGCATTAAGGAGATCTTGATCATGATGAAGACGGTGTTGTTCCTCTTGGAATTGAGCTTCACGAGTTGCTTGTTGTAGCCTTTCTTGTTCAAGTTGAGCTCGTGCTCGCTCCGCATCTCGAGTTTGTTGTTGAAGTACTTGATCATCCACATTATGGTTGTGTGGGTCTTCATTAGAGGCATGATGAGATGGCGACGGAGCTCGGTGCCTTGAACTATGAGAGCGCGAAGACCTTGAGTGTTGGCTTCGATTGTTGGCGATGGTGGCAATAACTTGCTCAAGGCGTGCCAACCTTTCTTCTTGTCTTCTCATGCTTGCCATGTTTTGTTGACCTTGAGTAGCGAGTGTGGCCTTCATATCATGGCCTTGATCATCAAGCTTGTCATGGAGGTCTTGCACTTGGACATTGAGGTCCCTTCTTTGCACTTGAGCTCGCTCTTCATACCCTAAGACGGTCTCATCCATCCTTGTCGTGAGGTCATGTATACTCTTATTGACGGCTTGAGTAGCGATCCAATGTTGGTGCCGCGTCATGGTAGTTGGTTCCCTTCTCCACTAGACATGGTTACAAACTAAAACAAGAACTATGTTGTGGGGGTTAGGAAAAACTACCAAAAGTGTCAAAACTTGCAAACCAAAATCGAAAAGGTGTTTCAAGTCGGAGGACAACCGATATGTATGCACACACACAAAACAAAAACTCTATATGATGTTAGGTATGGATGTGGAAAGCCAAATGGAAGAACCAAACGAAAAGTCTATTGTCAAAAGTGGGTAAGATCCAAAAGTCACAAGTCAAAAGCGGTGATCACAATAAGGCATACACAAGGTGGAACACACGCATGGGACAAAATGGGGTTAGCGCGACCAAGGAAAATGAGCACTAACAAAACTTGGTCCTAACGAAGACTACTTGCTCGGTGTCACGCTAACGCAAGAGACCGTGGCTTGGTTGAAAAATTGATAAGCAACAAGATTTGCGCAAACGCCTCTCTTCTCTTTTCTCTCTTTTGCTTATAAGCTTTGGACTCTTTTGTGTATAGGTGTCACTCACACTCATTTTCTTTTTCTTTTTGTATTTTTTTTTCACTATGTAAGGATACTACTATCTATGTAAGTATGTCACACTTCTTTTGCTTATCTTTTCACAACGAGCTTGCTTCGTAGCTTTGCTCAACACAAGCACACCCTCACGGTCGGGACGCTTGCGCAATGCTTCGCAACACTAGAAAGCCACTCTCGATGGGAAAGGTACGCAAAATAGGCTAGGGTTACAAGGTAGGTGCAAGTTATACCACTTGATGATGGTGGCCGACGATCTTGAACTTGCTATGGTGGTGGAAGGTGTCAAATGAACCGCTTGGATCCTCGGGGTGTCGTCGTCATTGTCGATGTTGCGGAAGCTTGTGGTAGCTAAAATGGCACTCAAACCGAAGTCCAAACACAAAAGGGGTAGTGCCAAAACGAAAAACGAAGGTAGCTGTGAAAAATTTGGCCAGCCGGAACTTCCAGTCCTGAGGGGCGGTACTTCCGGTCCCGGGCGGAACTTCCGGTCCTGTCGGGCGGAACTTCTGGTCGCAATCAGATCTGCGGGCTGTTCGTCGATTTGGGCGGAAATCCGGTCTGAAATCCTTCGAATTCGAGGAAAATTTGGCACTAGAAGCTGTGGGAAGGTGGGGGAATTGTAGATCAACACCAAAGACAAGTTTCTATCGGATCAAAACCACCAAAAACTCAATAAATCGCGAGATACAACCAAGGCCAATTTGGGGCTATTTTTTGGGATTTTCGAAAATTTTCTCAAGAAAATTTTTGGGGGTGTGGGGGTCAAATCCGTGGCAACCAAGGAGCTCTTGATACCATATGATAAGGGCTAAGCCCAAGGGTAGGCCCGATCTTCACGGATTTGGGTGGGATTCGTGGGGGAGGTGGTAGAACACGAAGAACACGGAGGGGATCTGGGATACAAACTCACACACACACACAAATCAGTTTGTCCTCGTTGGCCCGAACCACCAACTCGATAGAGGTTGCGAGAAAAGACCTTTCGGTAGAAGTCCCGCAAAGAGATCGACGAATCAAATCCTAGAGATCTAGAAGGGTGAAAAGATCAAGGTTGATAGAAGTGCAAGCAAAAGACCCAAAAGGTAGAAGTGCAAGCAAAAGAACAACAATTGACAGAAGTCACCAAAGAGATCAAAAGGATTCAACAAGGAGATCGAGTGATACCAGATCTACGATCTATGGTAGGGTTTCCCACATGGGGGCAAGAGCATAGCTCAAGTTCTTTCTCAATTCGAATCTAATCTCAGATCTGAGCCAACATAGCTATTTATAGTTGGTGGGGCGAAGGGGTAAGTTACGGGCCGAAACATGTTGTTTGAGCTGAAAGTTGTGTAGGCGGAAGTTCCGGCTTGATTCTCTTCACATGGTATTGGACAGCATCGGGGAGGCATCTGGGCGGAAGTTCCGGTCCTTGGGGGCGGAACTTCCGGTCGGGGCAGAACTTCCGGCCAACTTCCGGCCTAGTTCTGAAAACGACTGATTTCCTTGCAGTAACATCCCGGGGCGTTTTGGTGCATTTCCGGAACTAGGGCGGAACTTGGGCGGAAGTTCCGGCGGGCGGAAGTTCCGGTCCTTGGGGGCGGAAGTTCCGGCTGGATCCTCTTTCCTGGGCGCTGGACAACATCTTGGGAGCATCTGGGCGGAAGTTCCGGTCCTGGGGGGCGGAACTTCCGGCTGGGGCGCTGGAGCTCCATCTTCTTCATCTTCAGCTCCCTCTCCATTGGCTTGGCCTCCATGGCTTGTGTCTTGATTGATGTACCTGATTGAACACAGTGTATTCGCATGAAGTAGTATGCCATCCAATGAGGTATCAAATGCATACGTGGAAAGGAGCGAATTCACCTCTTGGTGTATAGCTTTGGCCCGAGCTCGTGTCATGGGGCCACGATGAGGGCTTGTCGATCTTGAGGAGGAGGTGTCCAAATGCCACCGCGTATCACTTGCCCTTTATAATGCACTGAGTCTGAAACAAACTCCACCTCTAACCCTTGTCAACTGTCTTGCAAGCATCATCTTGTACCTTCTTGAGTTGCATATTCAGCCCGCTCAATGGTACATCCTCCTCAACAGTCACAGTAGTGCCCTTGGTATCAGAGCCAGGTTCCTTCTCCTCTGAAGATATCACCTCGCCCTCAGTGACTGTTGGTAGTGGAACAACATCCTGAATAGGAACTATGCACTTGCCCACTTCCTTTATTGCATGCACAACTCCGGACGGCTGCTCACTCTCCTCCATATACGGTAACACGAAACCATCATGAAGAAAAGTTTTGTAGTCCTCCCAAGTACAAGCAAATTCACCTCTGTCAACCGCATCACGCCAATAATGGTCTAACTCCTCGTCCACACGCCGTTGAGCAAGAACAAAAGCATGAGACCCATCGAACTTCCCATTGTATATGCGACATCGAGCGAAACCTAGTTCCATGTTCCTTTCCCAATCATGATACTCCTCAACTGTCGCAAGACGGTGTATATACCAACGAAGGTTGTATGCCTGACGCTCTACTCCCTTCATGATGTCAAGATAATCATTAAAAACAGCACTGGACTTCGTGCCACGAGAACACCGAATGCCCAAAACATCGCCCGGAAACGAATCCGTCGTGGATGGTTGCTGAACTGCCAGGCTGAAAGCTAGTTGCGCTGGCCGGAAAACTGAACGGGCCGGCCCAGCAGCCGGTTTGACCGGGCCTGTGGCCGGTTGGTCCGGCCCAGTAGCCGGTCTGATCGGGTGGGTGACCGGTTGGTCCAGCATGTCAGCCGGTTTGACCGGGCCAACGACCGGACGGATGGGCGAAGCCCCCTGGACACTGCCCCGGTTGGCACCAAAGGTAGGGCCGGTTTTGGCCGGGCTGAGCCAGTCGGGAGCCCGGTCTGACCGGGTCTGACACCGGTCCGGCCGGTCCTGGGTCCGGTCGGCCGGTCCTGGAACCGGATCCTATCACGATCTGCCTTCTTCTTCCCGACTCCAAACACCAAAATTCGCGAATTTGACACCTGGAACAGCCATGGATGATGGGCAAACTGCACCACAACAGCTCCGAACTTCCTCCAACCAACCTCCTTCGACCGAGAGCCAATCTCCTCCGATCTATAGCCAATCTCCTCCGATGCAAACCAATTCGAAGAGATCGATCAACAAAACCTCGCCGTGATAAACCCAGAAAACTGATACCACATGATAAGGGGGATCCCAGTAAATCATCCTAGGGTGCTGCCACCTCTTTCACAGCGAGAACCCGGGATAGTGAATCCTCCCAACAACGCGATGAACGCAGCCTGGAGAAGAGGGAACGAATCCAGCAAGCAACAGATCGATGAACGATACGCCTCAAACCTTTTGCTAGACAATCCTTGATGAACACAAGAACCTTCGCAGTGGATATAATAGATAAACGGCAGCGCCGTACCCCCGGAGGGATGATACACGTGAACACACGCGATGGGGTAAACCCTAATCTTTAGTCTAAACTTGTCTACCTAAACCCTAGCCGCCCCACCTCCTTATATGAGGGGGAGTGGTGGCCGGCCAGACCTATTGGGCCTCCCTAACTTGGTTTGTACAGGCCCAAACCAAAACTGACTCAACTTATAAAAACCCTAATTGGCCCATATATGATTATTACATAAAACAAGATAACTGGGCTGGTGGAGTCCTGAAATTAGGCTCCACATAGGCCCTCATGCCCATATCACCGCCGCCAGCCCATGACGCCGTCCGCCGCCAACCCATGCAGCCATCCGCCGCTTGCCCATGCCGACCGAATCGAAAGACGATGCATGCAGGGCGACCTCAATTTGGCCGTCCGGTGTGGGGCGACGGAGTACGGGCGGGACAGGGAGGGGGCTTGGAGAAGCACGGCGGGGTCGAGGAGAAGCTCCACCACACCCGAATCGGCTGGCACCGGCCTACCTCAGCCTGAATCAGCCGGATTCGAGCGGTGCGACTCCAGGCGGGGAGGCCTTGATTTGGCAACGTGGAGGCTCGCGCCGGCGGGGAAACGAAGGGAGGGGCAGCGTAGAAGGTCCGGGAAGGGGCCATGGTGGCCCGCGGGCGAAATGGCGACCGGGAAGGGAGCATGGCGATGACCAGAGGAAAAGGGCATAATCGGGAACGTTCCATGTGCGAGCAGTTTAGCCTCTATGTGAGTTATATGAAGTGGCCACAGACTTTGCAAATATGCGAAGTGGAGGGAAAGTTTTACCAAGCTTTGTATAATTTTTGGTGGGGGCCACTTATACATATCCTGCTGGAGCTGCATTTTGGTCACAGATTGCTAAAAAAGTTGTTTTTACAAATTGAGGGGAAATATAGCAATGTTGTAGGAGATGCTCTGAGTAAACAAACGTGGAAACTACCAGACAAACAAGAGAAAACAGTTGTCCTAGAAACTTTGCAGAAAAATCTTGAAGGACGGAAATATACAAAACTATCCCTCGGGTTTCCTGTACTCGCCGAAGCCAGCGGCCGCTGCCAAACTCCAACGCCACAAAGATGCAAGTTGGAAGAGAATCCGAGCCTCCACCATTGCCTGATCCAAAAAAAAAAGCACCATCGCCAACGAGGCTTTGTGAGTCGATGAACAGGCCCGCTGCAAGCAGCGAGGCGCATGTCCGCTGTGGCACCTCGACCGGGGGACGTCCCCGTGCTATCTTGGACCAAGATCCGCCGCAACCCATCGACGAAGTCAAGGAATAACGACAAATCCACCACCTCCGGACCAGCATCCTTGCTCCAGAGCATCCACCTCGCCCCGGCCCCCAGCGCCGTCATGCACAATGACAGACGCCAGCGACACGTCGAGAAACAGATCTCGCCAGATCTGAAGAATGGCGACAAGACCAAGTTGTCGGCCTAAAAGATCGACAAGCACACGTTGCCAACAACTCTAAGACACCGCCGGTGTGGGATTGGAGTTGAGGCAGATTTATTTGCCCGGGTGCCGCTCTCACCATCCCAACGATGCACCACAGCAGACAAACCCAAACTACAGAAAAGAGGAACAATGTCCCCTCCCCTCCTGCCGCCGGAGTGGCAAGCGAAGGGAGAGGGGCCCAACGCTGATGTCGGTGGAGATGGGATCTGGCCGCCCGCAGCCTGGGAGAGAGAGAGGGAAAAACGGTTCACGACTTGTTGGTTAATGCGGTGACACAGCATACCACTGCATGGTGTAGTACGCACGTCGTTGACATAACACAAGTGAAACACCGTTCCACTCATATTACATCCCTCAGAGTGGTACAACAGAAACATATGCGAGTCCAAGGTATGTCTATAGAAGGATACAAGAACTGTTTACAGAAGATCAACACAACCTCCTACTTTACAGTGAGGTAAAACTTCAAATAAAGCTCCAGAAGAACAACTCGTAGACTAACTCATTGCTAACTCTAGCTCTAGAGATACTAGGCTTGCTATAGAATCCTGGCTACTCGGGTGCTAGGATTAGGGAAATGTTCCCTTCTATTACTAGTCTAAGTTTCCACTCTAGCTGATGCAGAAGTTGACTACATTGACTTCTTTGATTGTATTCTTCATCTTGTTGCAGTTGACTCCTTTGACTTCGAGTTCCACGGTAGTATCTCCTTCGGTGCTTTGATCTAAGAAGGGGGTTCAAATGGGAGGGAATGAGTACGAGCGTACTCAGCAAGTTCATATTAGGAAATGGTGTATCATGCACTAGCTACAGCCATAGACCAGAAAGTCATAGGCGAATGCAAGTTTTCATAAACATTTCTTCAAAAGGTTTATATTATTCTGAAAACTATGCCCGTCTTCACAGGTTGACCAGAACTTCATGGAGTTCCTTTCCTGCCGCGTTCGTAGTTCCCTTCCCGGAACAGGGAGTGACAACCATAATTTGATACACTCTGCAGAGGTGCGTTACTTTTCCCATAAGAGACCTCATCCTTTTTGCCAACCGGCAGAATTCGTCCCCGTTCACACTTCCTTGGT
The DNA here is from genome assembly GCF_019359855.2 of Lolium perenne. Lineage (NCBI taxonomy): Eukaryota > Viridiplantae > Streptophyta > Magnoliopsida > Poales > Poaceae > Lolium > Lolium perenne. Next base: position 106,384,370 of record NC_067248.2, read on the forward strand.
GTGAGGCCAGGAATAAGATCCAAGCCCACACTGCCTTCTCCGCGACCCTGCAAACCCACCCTTTTGTCCACCCGTACATCCCCGGTAGACATCTCCCGATCATACGGCTTTACCCCCGATGTACGTCGGACAATCCTTCATAGACGGTAGAGCCTCTCATCCACACGGATGGGGATTTAAAAGGATTTTCCCAACCTGCGAAGGTGTTATCCCAACACCCCTCCAGGCTCTATCAAGTCCGTTGGCGTGCAGGAGGGAAAAGATACAGCTGGCTTCCCCAGAGCCATTATAGATCTTATGGTAAACACGATATGTACGGCGCTAGAATCACTGGACGGCATTGGTACTTAGTCCTAGGTTAATAAAACCCTTGCAAGGGAACCTCCACCATATCAACACATACCATGGTTCCATTGCCCACCACATAGTCATATTCATAATTGTAAAATAATATTTTGCTTTTCAATGCAAGAGTGATAAGTATAGTACTTTGCATATAATTTGATAAAAATAATCAAATGACATGAGCAAGTGATGAACTTGCCTTTCTTGACTGCAAGATTATGCAGGCAAAAGCTTCGATACGTGAGAATTCCAAATTCTGCAGTACCATCATTGTCCGGTAAGGACAATGTTTAAAGAACTGGCAAAGATGCTACAACGCATAATATGAGATGCAATCGCCCCGAGCGTAATATAAGCTCGATGATTTAGGATGAATGAGTTGTAAAGATTTCTTTAGGGTGTGTTGCACTTTTAGGATGGTTCTCAAACAAGTTTCTTATTAGGGTTGGTGATATTATAGCATAAACAAGTGATATAATTCATCATAACAATCATACACACAAAGGAATGGTGGTTGCATAACAAGTCAAAAGTAGTTGTCAGTTTTAAGTTCTACAGGACATGGTTGATGATTACTTATATTATACTTCAAAAGAATAACTCTTGAAGAACATGTTGATTAAGAAATAGTACGTATTTCAAATAAGAACTATGGCTTCTATGGTTTGATTGATATTTGTACTTCAAAAGAATAACTTTTGAAGAACAGGTTAATTAAGAAATGATAAGTAGTTTCAACAAGAACTATTTACTTATATGGTTTACTTGTGTATTTACTTCAAAAGAATAACTTTTGAAGAACAGGTTAATAAGAACAAGAACTACTATAAATAGAAGCTATGGGCTTCTAGGGTTTACAATTGGATTCATTTAGTTCTCTAATAGGGACTAGTTGAGTTCTTAAGTAGAATGGGTCTACATGTAGCAAGTTTTGGCAGGTTTATTACTATGGTTTCTCATAAGCATCATATCAAAGGATGATTATCAAGGTGGTTCCATAATTTAGCTATTACAGTGTACTATGGCTTCATATTTGCTTTGCTAAGTAATCACTAATGGTTTCTAAGCTAGGTGGCTTATTACTTCTTAAGTAGGGTTTAGTTGAATAGGAGCATGTGATGTGCATTACTAAACAAGGTTGGTATAATGGTGAATCACAATGGTTCTTTTAAATTATGATGGTTAAGGTTGATTTCAATGGTGTGGTATGTAGGAGTGGTGATCAATGGTGCTAATCTAATTAACAAGCTAGGGTTTGCTCCTAAGTGACACTAGTGGATCATATAAGTTTTAATCAAAAATAGGAACATGAAATGATGACCACATGTGAAGTGATTTTGTGTTATTTTAGTAGATCATGATTATACATTCATTTGTTTCTTACTAGGGTTCTATAAGTATAGGTGAAGCTTACATGATCACATGTGATAAAAAACTAGGGTTTTAGAGTTAACACAATTTGGGATGATCACATAAAATAATGGGATTAGGGTCCTTACTTAAGTAGAATTAGGGTTTCTAATTATGATACAATTCTTAAAATAATATTTGGTACTAGAGTTAATGTGGTTAAGTACTTTGAACAAAATTAATAATAGCCTTAACATTTAATTATTTAAAAGGTTTAAGAATTAAGACAAATACTAGTTAGGGTTTAATTTCCAGAATTAGGTTCTATGGTTGTTATTTAAATTTTAAATTACTACTTGTTAAATAAGGTTGAAGTAAATAAATAAATTTTCATTGCAAAGTAATATTAGTTTATATTTTTTTCTTACTTTAATATTATTTAAGAAAATAGGAAATAATAATTTGCAAATTAGGGTTTATGAATTATCACTAATATTTAAGTTAATGAAAATATGATAAAGAAAATTAATCTTAATATTTTACCTAGTTACTTTAATTTTGAAACTTAACTAATTATTGAATTTTATTTGAATAAAGGATAAAATAAAAGGCATAAACAATAAAGGTTAAAATAATTAAATTTTTATTTTGACACACATTTTTATTTTATATTTTTATTGAGTAGGGTTTATTTTTGTGAGAATTTTGATATATTATTCATATTCTTCTGAGTTGAAATGAATTTTATATGATTTTGCAAAGTTTCAGTTATTTACTGGTTTTGAAATTAAATAGAAAATGCTAAAGATACCGATTCATACCTAGCTACTATCACAGACAGGTGGGGTCGTTGACTAAGTCAGCTGTCACGAGGGCAACGACCAGTCAACAAATGCTGAGGTGGCAGCGACACGTAGATCTCACCGGCGGCTTGACGCCGGTGACCAAACGGATATGGCACCGCCGATTTACGGCCTCCCGGGACACGCGACTAGGGTTTTCGTAACCTCCTCGACACGCTGAGGCTGGTGGTGATGATGGTTTCGCAAGGGGATCACCAGAGCTATCTCCGGCGAGAAGTGCTACGGCGAAGAGCTTCGGCCAACATACGAACTAGGGCTACGGACCACGCCAGGAAGCGAGAGTATGCTCTAAAGACGTGTATGCTCACCCTGGTGATGATGGTGTGGTCGACTCCGGCGATTGTTGACGGAGACGTCGAGGAATTCGCCATTACCGGCGAGATGCTGTGGAAGGGATCGATGAAATTCGTCGGCTTGAGGAAGATTCAGTTCGATTCCTTCCTCCCAGATGCTCCACGGCGCCAGGAGTTTCTCCTCGACCACGCGCTGGAGGCTGGGGTGACCTATACCGCTGTGTTCTTCCTCGACACCGGCGAAAGACATTGGACGATGGCGAGAGTCTGGTTGAGTTAGAGAGGGAATGGAGAGGTGGTGAAGAACAAGGATGACACGGTGATGCTTCGGATGTATTTATAGAGCTAGAGGAGGTCGGCATGGTCATTTCCACTCCGGCGATGGCTCAGATGTGGCGGCAATGTCGGCGAGGTTCTGGGCAACGATCTTGATGCCTTTTGGATAGGACGGACGCGAGAAAAGTTGGGCGTGGCTCTGAGATGGTATGCGGCATCCAGGCTCATGCTTATCGCCGATGAGGTCGTGGCCTACTGGCTCCGACGCGCTGTCGTGCTGGGAGAAGATGAAGACGACGACGAAATATTCTCGCATGATTTTTAAAGCAGCTGAAACGGTATCTGGTTTGGGCTGGGTTGCTCCTGGGCTTCGACGTGGGCTGTGGTGGCTGCTGCGGTCCAGGTAAGCCAGGTAAGCCCCTCTCTTTCTCTATTTTCTCATTTCTATTTTTATTTACAGATTTGAATTTACTATTTGAATTCAAACTTGAATTCTGTTTTGTTTTGCAGGTTCTAAAATATTTGAGTATCAAGATAACTTGATAATCATGCTTACGACATGGTTTTGTTGTTTAAACAAATATTGAATTTTGATTATAGTGACACTTTGTGAGGTTTAATTAAAATGGAAATGGTTTAGATATTTATCTCAATTCCTTTTTAATTTAGGAACCAATTCTTTTTAAATGATTTGAAAATTTATAACATGTGCATGGTGAACCTATTGTTAGGTTTAACTAATGTGCTTTGCAATATTGATTGTTCACATATATTTTAATTATGGATATGGTTTAAAATAAATGATATTGAGAATAGGATTGGCTCTTGATTTTATGTGGAGAATTATTTCTAAGGGTTTAAGAAGATGGTTTGATAAACTCTATCTTTAATAATCTTGCTTAGCAAATTCTAGCTTGACTTACTTGAAATAAATCCTAAGCTCATTATGGTTAATTCACTTGCTAAGTTGATGATACAAACTATAATATATTAATCCTATTTGGTTAACTCAATAATTTACTTGGAATGCAAAAATAGAATTGGATATCGGTTTCACTCTTCTCACTTAAATAGCATTTAAGCTTAGGTATAACTAGTTTGGTTTATACTTGTGATATATGATACACAAGTTAGGACATATCATTTTATGTGGAGTGGATCCTATGTGAAAGGGTTTAGGGTTTTGCATAAGCTTCACTAAATTGAAGTATAAATAGGCATGAGGCATGGCATGGTTCTACTTATAATCCCAAGTGGTACTTGGATTGAAATTCAAATGTGGTATAGGGTTTTAGTTATGTTTCACTAATAGAATATGTCTCTCACCTCCAAGATTAAAGGTTGGTTTGAACAAGTAGGATTTAATACTACTCTAATATTCTCTAGGATAGACATGGATATGGTTAGCATCTATAATCTCTCTCACTTCTAAATTTCTTTTAATAGACTAAGGTCCTACTCAAGATATGATGATATGATCCTCTAAATATATGGTTTGCCTAGGAATTCTACCTTGGTATCTTATAAAGCTTGTTCTTCTGGAATTTTGATAAACCTACATCTTGTGGTATGCCTCCCTCGCCTAGCTTCTTCATCTTGATCCTAGCTAATGTATGGGTGGTCTCAAGGTTTTGGGTTTCCTTGTAACATGGTACTAGATGATCAGATGGATGAAGAGTGTGGCTCCTTTTATAGGCTAGGGCAAGCTCTAGTATCATGACACATAGGTGGGTGACTCTTGTTTTGGTTTGATGAGTAAGGTGCTTGGTTGTCATGCCCTCATCCATAGCAATCCTTTGAGCATGAGGTGGCATAGCTTGGAGCGCAAGTCATGTAGATATTTTCATACTATGTGGCATGATCCTTATCCTCTCATATGATTTATCTTAGCCAAGTGGCATTTGTTACTAAATATCTTGTGGATGGTTTTATTATTGTGGATGAGTCACTATATCATATTTGATTGGATTTACATTATAATATTGGTCAAAAGGTCAAGATTGAGGGTTATTCCTTAATTTTGGATAGTTGGTGTTTGATTTCACCAGGGCATGATCATATGAGTTTCAAAATACCCATAGTTGGTTTTATTTAAATAGTTTGAACTATAATTTGTAATGTAAATGGATTTAGTTTTATGATATTCCATATATTTAATAAGTTATGATTTAAATAAGAATGTGTGACCTTTATGCACTTTAGACCCTGTGGTTTACCTTATTTATAAGGAATTAAATTACACACAAAGGTAGTTGCTAACTTTTAAGTGTTATTAAGTTAGGGTTTGATTCTTAGAGAATGTGTTGTTGTAAGGAATACCATGTTATGATCCATTATAGGATCTGGTATTTAATCCTCACTTAAAGTATTGTGTAATAGTTCTAGTTCCTTTTGGATCCAACCTATGGATCAAATTATGTCTACCCAAAACAAGGTTTTAGCAAAGATCACAATGAAGTTTATAGCGCTTGACTTGATGATCTACTTCAATTCCAGCAAGTCAAGTGAAACTTCAGTTACTGTGGTAGGTTTTATTTGGAAGTGTGAAAATTCCCTGGATTTTCTATGCATGAATGCAATGCACGCTTTGGTGCTCTCTCATTTTGTAGCCTCTAAACCTGGGATATTACAGCTAAACTCGTTTTAAGCTAACACGAGGTCGCTCCAACAGCCTTTTAAAAACATCGCTAATATTTCTCGATTTGGAAAGCATGGACCATACACGTGGAACCAACGCGGTTGAGCACTCGAGCGCTGCACGAGGGAACCAACAAGAAAATGGTGGAATATGCCCTGTTGGACCCCCTATTAAGAGCATCTTCAGTCATGTTCTTCAAACTGTGTTCGAATTGAGCACCTGATTAAGCATTTGAGGGACGTCGCACCTTGGTGTCGTTTTAGGGACGCGTATGTTTTCAACCGCGTCCCTCAAAGGCGTCCGCCAAATGGTTTTTATAGAATTTATTCAACATCAGATAAATTAAGCATTTAAACAAATAATAAAGCAAACAAATAGAAGTTGGGCTAGATCAAGGCACTGGCGTTGTTGCTGCCTCTCCTTTGAGCCTCCATAGATGCTCTACAAAATTATATTGCAACTGAGTGTGAATGTTGTTTTCACGGATTTCCGCATGCATGACGAGGAAATCATCAAATTCTGCAGGCACCTGGTGATCAACCTCTGCAAGAGGTCCCTGACACTCGTAGGGACCAACATGCCTCGCTCGAGTCTTGCGGTCATTCTCGATGATCATGTTGTGCATGATCACACAAGTTTGCATCACCTGCCGCAGTTGGTCGTCGGAAAAGGAAAGAGCAGGATACCGAACAGTAGCAAATTGAGCTTCAAGCACACCAAATGCCCGCTCGATATCCTTCCGGCAGCTCTCCTGGCACTCAGGAAAGGGGCAATTCTTCTGAACCGTTGGCGCGGGGATTGTATTGAAAAATGACCCCCCATGTTGGATATATATTATCGGCTTGATAATACCCTTTGGTGTATTGGTTGCCATTGACCTCATAGTTTCATGGTGGAGCATGACCTTCCACAAGTTTGGAAAACATCGGAGAGCGCTGCAGCATGTTTATTTCATTGTGTGATCCCGCCTTGCCAAAAAAAGAATGACAAATCCGTAGGTCATAATCCACCACAGCTTAAAGAACCATAATGCAGTATCCATGACGCCCTGTGTAAAAAACCTTGCCAAGCGAACGGGTAGTTCTTCCATGATCAATGCATACAATCGATGCTTCCAAGCATTCCAGGGAATTCTTTCGTTGTATTTTGTGCCATGATCCTTATTATTCTCTGCTTCAGTTGGCCCTCTCAAATAGTACGGGCCAAATATTCCCACGATTGCTCGGCAGATTCTGTACATGCACTCAATGGCGGTGGACTTACTCATACGAAGGTAGTCGTCCTGTGCATCGGCAGGTGCTCCATATTCAAGCATCCTCATGGCAGCGGTGCATTTCTGGATCGACGAGAAGCCAACCGTGCCAACGACGTTATGCTTCAGACTTAAGTAGGGGTCTAATTCTCTCATGCCATGAAGGATATCCATGAACAAGAATTTAATCATCCTATAGCACCGCCGAAAATTGTCGGCATGTGTTGCTTTGTCAGAGAAGTAGTCGTTGTACAACATAGTATGGCCCTCCAACCTCTGTCGGGACTTTTACTATTTTTCTTCCCGGCCTTGATCTTCCACGGCGCGGCCTCTTCTTATTCTCCTCTTCATCTAGCATTTTTTGAAGGAAAGAGATGATCACCAAGTGCTCATGAACGTCGTCTTTGCTGGTTGCATCGTCAGCAAGCATTCGTTGGATCACTCGTCATCACTATCCATGTCTATGAGGCAAATCAAATAGTTAGAAATCAACGGCTGCAATGGGGACAACGAATAGCGACGGGCGGTGCCTACCAGACAAACGATCGAACACCTTCTGCGCGCAGCGAAGGGGGGGAGTGGCCGCCGTGTTCTGGCCAAAGTAGGCAAACCACCGGCGGCGAAAATGGAGGCGAGTGAGTCAAGCGTCACGGTGGAGTCCAACACAGTCGAAGTATTGCGTCGGCGGTGGCTAGCGATTTGAGCGGCGGTGGTGGGGCCGGAGGCAAAGGAGAGGATGTGCGGAGCGAAAGAAAGGCGTGAATCAATAGTACCGGCTATGGTCGCTGGCAAGTAGGAACCCACGCGATTTTTTCGTTCTGCCCGGTGTCCCCGTAGCGTACCCTGGGTAGCAGGGACATGCTCCGAGCGCCGGGCAACGTATTGTGTCGCGCCGGATCGAAAAGATCTTTGGGGCGAGCGGCTAGGGAGGTCAAACGTCCGGCGCGTCCCAAATTCCTTTGAGAATGCTTTGGGGGACGTGGCTGGAGATGCGCTAACCTCATTTCCGACCACATCCTCATTCCTCCCGCACATCACGAGCCGCTATGGAAGCCTAGAAATGAACCCTACCATAAAAATTACACCATACCTTTTAGATCTGGTGGATATATACAGGAAGTAACATCAAATAAATGTTGGTTATTTTTGTCTCAAATCCATGTTATTTTCGTGCGAAGAAAATGCTACATGATTTTTCTCTTGTCCTCCCCAAGCATTAAGCTCTTGCTTTGATCAGCAGCCCCTCCCCTTTAAAACGTTTATGTTCTTAACTCCATTAAAAGATGTTACTTTCTTCCTTAGGTAGTAAAAGTCTTGAGGGAAGGATATAGTGCCAAAAGGCATGGTCCTTATAGTGGATAGTACGAGCCAGGGGAAGACCATTCCCACTAAAGATACTTTTCAAATCAAGTTTTGAAGCTCTTTCAATGCCATTTGGATTCATTTCGTTTATTAGGTGGCAGGTGGCTCGTACCCCAAATTTTGAAATAGCGCCAGAATTGCTACGGGTAACCCTACTTGTATTTTTCCATGTGTGCCAACTCATGCAGGACGTCGGATGTTGATGTGTGAACCACGTGACCGACCTCGCGATTTCATAAAATGAGGTCAACGGACAAATAGATTTTCCCAAAGGATTGTGTATCACAGCGGGATTGCATGCTTCCAGCCTTCAGGTATGTAGTCGTTCGATGAGAACCTGCTTTTTTTTGCTACAAGTGCAGAACACCATGATTTGGCTTCCCGGCGTCGCGCCTGCCGCTACTACACGACCTCTCCGCCCACCTCCGCTCCCCCAGCCCATGTTGCTCCAATCTATTGGAGATGGAGGTCACGCCTCCCCGAATCCTAGCTTCCCTGGGGCCGATGTCCTCGGAGATGGAGGACAGGCGGAGGCACTCTTGGGGGGAGGCCAAGGAAGAAGCTTGACTTTGTTGGGTGTAGTCACCGCGCCCCTAACCCCTAGTGTTTGGGTGCCCCGCTATTGTTGGAGAGGAGGCCACACCAGAGGCACTCTTCCGGGGAGGCCACGACAGAGGAAGAAGCGTGGCTTCATGGGGTGTGACCATGGCTGCTGCGACGGCGACGCTGAATACAAGTGCTAGTCCCATTGTCAGCTGCCATCGGCTACGGTGTGTGCTTTAGGGAAGTGCTTGAACCGGCTTCAGGGGGTTGCTATGATCCAAAGGCGACGGCGGTGCATCCACGGGCTATAGCAGATGCCTCCAGAGTTATTAGGCGGTGCTGCGAATGTTTAGTGATGGTGCTACCAACAGTCAGTGGTACTGCAAGAAGCAATTGACAGTGCTGCCAACCAGAGTGGGGGTATTGTCAGCGTAAGGAGTAGTTGACGATGCTGCAATAGTATAAATCTATTGCTATAAATGTTATAATATTTTGCTACTTTAGTACAAAAGTTTTGCTACAAGGTATCCTCCGAGATCATTTTAGCTGCAATACCACAATTGTTTTGCTACGGGTTTCCGGAGAGGTCTCCTGTGAGCTCCGCATTCAATGGGTCTTTTTCTAGGAAAACCATATTTTGCTTCAACTAAGCAAAATGCGTTTTTTGGTTCAGTTAAGCAAAAGCGAGATTTGAGGCAATACTAAGCATCGAAGCCGATCTAAGTGGTTTGATTTGACGGCTGGGGACCTAGGGGCTGGGAACTTTTGAGCGCTGGGGGATTCTCGGCACTACCCTTTTGTTTCCTCGCGCGGTAGAACTTTAACCGAGGATGTACATGTGACTCTAACTATCTTTTCTACTCCTTTTTTCTTTTCTCTCGTGTAGTTCTTTCTTTTTAGCAAAATGGGCTGGCCGTTGCCTATTTTTTTCCTCACGTGGTGAGATTTGAACCTAAGATGTCCATGTGACTCTAACCATCTTTGTTACTCCCCCCGGTCTACTTTTCTTTCCTCGTGCAGTTTTCTTTCTATTTAGTGGTGTGCGTTGGTCGTTGCCTGCTTTTTTTCGTTGCACGGTGGGACTTGAACCGAGGATGTCCATGCGGCTATAAACATATTTTCTACTCCCTCCGTCCACTTTTCTTTCCTCGCACATGGTTCTTTCTTTTCACCGACGTGGGCCGGTTATTTCTTACTTTTTTTTCCTCGCCCGATGGGATTTGAACCGAGGATGCCCTTATGACTAACCATTTCTTCTACTTCCACCGCCTAGCTACTTTTCTTTCCTCGCGCGCAGTTCTTTCTTTTCAGCGACGTGGGTTTGTTGTTGCCTTCCTTTTTTTCCTCGTGTGGTGGGACTTGAATCTAGGACGTCCATGTGACTCTAACCATCTTTTTTACTACTATGTATTGGTGATGTGACAACTGATTTGTTTTACTTGTATGTTTATTTTTAGTTCCCTGTTTTCAATTCTCTTTCTAAATTTCCTTTTTTTTTGTTGTTTTATATCAACATTCATATAACTTGGACTCAATTATTGCCAATTTCCTTTTTTGGCCAATGGTTTTTTAATGGGGAAATAACGAATGGGGGAAATAACTTTCAACATAAATAAACTACCATTTTTAAGTCAAATGGACTAGTATTTTGAAGTCAAATGAGCTACTCCCTCTAACACATATTACTTCTCGCTGAAACGAATAAACATACGCGCTAAAATGTGTCCAGATGTAGTTATCAAGGTGTTGACATGAGTTTAACCTAGTAACTCTTATGTTGTAGCTCAGTATCATATAAACTCCAAAAGAATCATTGTTAATCCCAATTTTGGTAAGTTCCTAAAGCTGGTAACAGTGTGTGAATAATATGGTAACTCACACATTAGTGGGATGATAACTTATGAGCTAAAAAAACTCTCCAAATTTTTAAAATGACATTAACTTTTGGGGTTGGTAACTTTTTACATTTACCTTTGATAACTCATGTACGGAGGAGTTGGTAACTTCTTGGCCAAACTTTTTTGTGAGAACATATTAACATGGGGTCTATTTTTAAAGATCTTGCGATGGTTGCTTTGCAGCGGCGGTCATGTTGCTGGCTTCCGCCTATGTGTTGCCATGATAGTGCGCACAAGAGGTGTGTCCATTGTCCAACCAAGCTCAACATAAACTACTCTAGAGCTCGGTCCCCAAGGAATGGCCGAAACCTCGAAGCCAGGTTGGGCTCATGCAAGGAGGGAGACGTGGCCTTGTGCTCGCGCGAGCGAGAAGATGGCGCACGCTCGTGTGTATCCGCCAAAGTGCAACAACAGAAAAGTGGTCACCTTCCGCTGAAAGGATAACCCTTTTTTGAAGCTTCTTCACTGACAAGTCTTCTCAGTTGACGATGGCCGAGCGCGACAAGCAGGGGCGTAGCTTGAACAATGGGATGTTGGTGTCAGCTTCGCTATTCAGTGCTATATTTTCATTAGTACACCATGATGATGAACTATCTAATGGTGGATTTCGCAAATTTCATTGGGGTCAGCAATGGTTGTATGGCAGCTCCACCACGCGAGCTTTTTTCTTTCACTTCGCCGAGCTATTACCTGCCCCTCCGCTCCTCTAGTGGGTCTAAGTGACATCAAATTCTAGTTCTTGTAGCTTATATTAGTTCGTTGAGCAAGTGGTAGATCTGAGTAGATCTAAAAGTAGTATGTTAGATCTGTATCTGAACGATTGTTGCCAAGGTGGTTTTTGAGTTCTGTGACATGTCCTGAACTCATGTGTACAACCATCTTAGAAAGTGGAAAACCAGATGGATCAATATGTAAAAGCTTAAAGACCTTAGCGGTGCACAATGGAATGATGACACTTTCACCGTTCCGTTGGAGGTTGGGTACAACCAAGACCACATCACGGTTTGCTAACCTATCACTTATTTCACTTGATCATCACAATATAACATGTCAATCACAACTAAGACACGTTTTTTCAATCTTATGATCACCCCAAAGATGTGGAGTACCTCGTCAAGTCCATCCAGAACTACAGTCAGATGCATACCATATTCCCCTTTTGTTTGACTATTGGCAAGTTTGCCATGGGTACGCCTCCACTTAACTATCTAGACACCGAGGAGTTAGACCATCATCCTTCATGTATTTGCATCTGCACGTGAGACATTTCACCAAGTACAGTAACCTAAATTTGAGGTTGTCGAAATACAATCACAAAAGTAAACCTGAAGTGTATTTAACTCATTTGAAATTACACAAAGAAAATACAAATACTGAAACTGGAAATGCAGAACCATCAATATGTTCACTCCCAGTGGTAAACACAGACGGGATTCCATTTTTATTTTTCACCAGAACTGGAGTACCTTGCTGTACCTGAAGTTGGCATACAAAGATATCAACTGCAGGGTCATAATCTTCTCCAACTGAAGGGAGTTGCATCGTTCTCAAATAATCACTTCTATAAGATTTTTTTGTGCTGCACACACCTCGAAAATAGCTGCAGTTCTCTGTGCCTGTTTAGGACGAAGGCGCGTCTGGCTGGTTTTCGGGGCATGCAACTTGAAATGCAGGGATTTCCATGTATGCTTTGTAAAATCTCTCCAAATGAGGATAATTCGACTGTGAGCACGTTTTTATCAGCAGGTGGATGGGCGGCGATTAAACTTTACATGCGGAAGCAAGGAACAATAGATGGGAAGTGCCGTACCATATCGATTTGGAAGCGTGTCACGCCAGCGTGTATCTGAGGAGCAAGGAACACATCTGCCTGTCCACAGAAACAAAATATACAAGCAAAAGATAAGACTAGTCAATAGCTTACAATTAACAACAGTAATTTTTGTACCGGGAACTTGTCAAGAAAGAAAGATGATTATTAATATAAAAAGTGTATTGTCAGGATAAACGTGGTATTTGTCAAAAGAAAAAATATTGATCGCAAATCACAAACCAGTTGGACTTCATCGCCAGTAGCAAATTTAGTGTCACATCCTTCCAGCAGTTTTTCAATGGCTGTGGTGAGAGAGGAAAAATATGTCAGTTACTACAACAATATTTGTTATGCACTGCCGCTTTTGGAGTTGTCACGAGAAGTGTGTACTGAAGGAAATATGAGTGATATGGTGTGAAACAGAAAAATTAATAACAGAGTTTTCGAATTCATACCATTAAATCCCTTGTCAATGTAATGATGTACTATCTGAAGGCTTTCATCGGAACCTAATTTGCCGTTAACTAAACCCTAGATAAAAAAAAGCTCGATATAAGGCTGTGTTTGGACAACTGCGGCCCGCGAAAAGAAAACAATCTTTTCACAAAAAGAGCTAATTGAAAGTGAACTTACGACTGCAGCGTAGCACTGAAGAGGTTGAATGCTCGAGCATACAATGTTAGCGATCTGCAACAAATAAGAAATCCATTATTTGTACTGGGTTCGCAAGCTACAGACAATTTTTTGCATAACTAAACGATCAAATGAATAACTGAGAACATGAATTATCTAAACATGATATTTGCAGAACTTTGTTGGTCCTTTGCCCTTTTTCAGCACTAAGTCATAGGTGTAAACGTAGCATGGAAAACTTATTGAACACTGCATTTCGTTTCAGTGTAAAAAAGTCTGAGAACAAAAGAAAGAGTTAAAGTCACTCCATAAAGGACTCTTGACAAACATGTACCTGCAGATTAGCTACAGATAATTTTTTTGCATAACTAAACGATCAAATGAATAACTGAGAACATAAAATATCTAAACATGATATTTGCAGAACTTTGTTGGTCCTTTGCCCTTTTTCAGCACTAAGTGATAGGTGTAAACGTAGCATGGAAAACTTATTGAACACTTCAGTTCGTTTCAGTGTAAAAAATCTGAAAACAAAAGAAAGAGTTAAAGTCACTCCACAAAGGACCTCTTGACAAATATGTACCTGCAGATTAAGAGCTTTCCTTTTCAGACCTTGAGGTAGAAGAGGGTGCTGGGGATATTTGTCTTCAAGATACTGCGTACTCACAGAGAGCAAGTAAGATGTGTTGTCAATAAACAATGATTGATACTAAGAGGCTGGACCACAGAAAATAAAATAAAAAACGTGACGAAGAGTTACTATTCACCAATATGATTGCAAGAGAGTCTGAAACCAAGATATCCCCATCTTGTAGTGCTGGGACATACTTAATCGGATTGATCTTCTCATAATCTACAACATGACCACAAGAACAGTCAAAGTACTACTATGCTGGAAGAAATCATGCCTACTTAACAGGAAGGGAACTGCGCACTACTCGTTTCAGAAAGCAAAGACATTTTTATCACAATGCCTTGCAACTTAAACGGATCGGTAGTATGCAACGAGCCAATAATTTTAGGTGGCGACTACCAGTTTCCGGTGCCATTAGAACTATTAGACAGGATATATTTCTGACGTCACAACTTATTGGTTAACTATTCCGGCACATTCACTGTGTCACACTCTTTCGGACAATGAGTGTATAACTGTACAAACGATAAGAAAGATATGTTTTGCTGCTAACCTGGATCATTCCATGCTACTGCCCTGTACTCATATTCAACACCTTCATTATGGAGAACATGGTATATAGTTAGCAAATAATAATGGAAATTGTTAACAGATTAGGCACAGTGCTTTAAACTTGTGTACTTGAATTACTGGTCTTATATAGGGTTATTCGAGTGGACCGAGCTGTTACACTCTTAAAAATTTCTACATACAAAATCTTTAAAACAGGTTCTAGGCAAGGAAAATTAGGTCTATGGAGTAAGGGTCTGACTCTGAGTTGAATAGTCCCAGTTGTTCTAAAAAACGCTCATCCCCCCCCCCCCCCCTTCCCTCTCTCTCTTATCCACAGTACCTGAGGGTTTCTTTGAGGGTGCCGGGCCAACCCGAAGCCGATCTCGCCGGCGACGCCGGTGGAGATGGGCGGAGGGGAGGCGCCGGGGTAGATAGCCTAGGTAGGATTAGCGGCAGTTTGCCGGTAGGGGGCTCCATGCCCGGTAGTGGAGGCGGAGGAGGAGATCTGGCCGCCTGGATCTCGCCTGATGTAGGGTCCTACCTCCTTCTTCTTCTTCTCCGGTGGTCGGAGGGGAGAGGGAGGAAGGGGGCTGACGCTTCCTTCAATAAAGAAGCGGCGGAGCACTACCTGTTGCAGAGTGGAAGCGGCGGGCGGCGTCTTTTCCTGGCCGGCCTTGGAGGCGAGGGGGAAAACGCGCGCACGTCGGAGAACGGCGTCATCGACAAGCTCCTGGCCGGCCGTGGAGGCGAGGAGGAGCATAGACACGCCGTCGCCAGTCCATTCCAAGGAGTCTTACCTTCGCTGGATCCGCTCGGTGGTGAGTAGCCATCGGCTCTGCTTCTCCCTGGCCTGCCGTGGTGGCGAGGAAGGAGATGCTGCAGATGTTGTGCCCAAGAGGTGCTATGGAGCTGCGACATCTTCGCCGACGTTGTTGCTGACGCAAACTTCATCCGGGGAAGCTCTTCAACGGGGGACATATGCCGGCGTCACCGCCCTGCCCTGCATCACATGGCCGAATGGCGGCCCTTCTCCTGGAGATCTGACTTCCCAAGGACCAAGAAGTCCAAGGGGAAGAGCTATCGCTTCCGCCACGAAACTGGACCAAGTGGTTCGTCCCCGGCGCCGGTGTTCGTTCTATGGCGGAGCAACTCGACGGCGACTCTCATATGCGGTGCAGAGCTTCGAGGACCTAATCGCGTTTTTCATATTTTTTATGGGGTCTTTTCTGTAAAAGCCCAGTCCTTATCCAGAATTCCCCTGATCTGTAGGGGTTTCTCTGTAATTTGTACCCACCGCCTAATTAATACTAGCAGCTTCTAGGCTCCTTGGACCCTACCCCTATTCAAAAAAAAAGAGTAAGGGTCTGACGGTTGGTGGTTTGGCTTTGGTTACCTTCGATGTTCAGGGCGATCCGGACCCAGTAGGAGCAGGAGCCGAGCCATTTGCTGTACAGGACGGGCTTGGTCACTGCCATGGCCAACGCAGAGCACTAGCCTGACAAGAGCAGGGCTTCTAGTTCAAAGTGTGGAATGGAGAAGAAGAGGAGGACAATTTGTGAGGCTGGGTGTGACTGACCATCTCCAGATCCAAAGGATGCAGCCCTGAGCGGAGAAACAACAGAAGTATATCACTGTCGACTATGCCTACCCTAACTATGGGCTCCGGACTTTAATATTTTATTTTAGAGATATAATAACTACGCTTAATTTTGTCTCTGAACTCATCACTCCGGACACGTCTTGAGCTTCCTGGACCTGAATTGGCACGTGGCTGAGTCTTAAGCTTGTTAATGGCTGGAGGAAGAGACGGGTTGGTGGGTTGCATTGGTCGGGTCTGTGAGCAGTGAGAAGCGAAGCTTTTTTTTTCTTCTAAATTTTATCTCATTTCATAGAAGAACTGTCAAGCAGCAAGTTCACAACGCCGCGAAGCGGCTTAGCTTGCTGCCAACAAGAGGTGGCTGCTCCTCGTCCTAAGCCTAATCTACGTCTAACAACAGTGTGGGACCGGAGACTGAAAGTGCCAAACACCTCCCCACGGAAAAGACCCACCTCCTTCCAAACCTCGAACTCTGAACGGAACATCTGATTTTACTGACTTAGAGCATCCCCACTCGTTGGCGCTCCCCACGCTCAAATCCGGCAAAATTTTCGTCCGGATTGGAGGAAGATTTGGCGTGGGGAGCGCCGAAGTTCCAGCCGTCCCCCCGGCAGGAAACCCCCAACCTCGACCATTTGACATATTTCAAACAAATTTAACATAAAATTTAAAAAGTTCGGCGACCAAGAGTACGAAAATTGCTGAAACAAATTCGGCGATAATCAGTACAATGTTTAACAAGTGCTGAAACAAATGAAGCACACAATTTCACAATTTTTCAAACAAATTAGACAGACTAGTTGGCGTTGGCGTTGGCGTTGCCTCGGAGCCTCCATATGTGCTCCACTAGATCATCTTGCAGCAGCTGATGCATTGTAGAGTCTCGAATCTCCTGACGCATAGCAATGAAGGCGGTCCATGATGGAGGCACCTGGTGATTAGGCTGTGCAAGAGGACCCTCTCTCTCATATGGTGCTTCTTGCTCAGCCAGAGGAACCGGATGCTTTCGCTCATTTTCAATAATCATATTGTGTAGGCACACACAGCAGTTCATCACCTCCCACATCTGATCTTTGGACCAAGTCATAGCGGGGAACCGGACGACAGCAAATCTCTGCTGGAGGACACCAAATGCATGCTCGACGTCTTTTCGGCAAGCTTCTTGTTTCTTGACAAACTCGCAAAGTTTGGGGGTGCTAGGATTCGAGATAGTCTTCACAAATGTTGCCCACTTTGGATAGATACCGTCTGCAAGGTAGTATCCTTTATTGTAGTGCCGACCATTGATCACATAGTCCACCGGGGGAGCATGACCCTCAACAAGCTTGGAAAAGACCGGGGAGCAGTTTAGGACGTTGATGTCATTGTTGGATCCAGGCATACCAAAGAAAGAGTGCCAAATCCAGAGATCATGGGTAGCCACTGCTTCAAGTATCACAATGCAGCCTTTTTTGTGACCCTTGTACATTCCCTGCCACGCAAACGGACAGTTCTTCCATTGTCAATGCATGCAGTCAATGCTTCCAAGCATCCCTGGAAAACCTCTAGCTTCATTTGTTGCAAGGATCCTCTCAGTGTCTTCGACAGTGGGTGATCTCAAGTAATAGTCCCCGAACACTGCTATGACGGCCCTGCAGAACCGGTAGAAACAATCAAGGGCGGTGGACTCCGCCATCCGAAGATAGTCATCTGCAGTATCACCGGGAGCTCCATACGCCAGCATCCTCATAGCCACTGTGCACTTCTGCAGTGACGAAAATCCAACCAAACCAGTGCAATCCGCCTTGCATCTGAAGTAGGGATCAAAGTGGCGGATGGCATACACAATTTGCAGAAATAGCTTTCTGCTCATCCTGAAACGACGCCGGAAAACACTCTCACCGTGCAATGGATTGTCGGCGAAGTAGTCGGCGTACAACATGCAGTAGCCCTCCATTCGCTGTCTCGGCTTGCACTTCCGGCGAACTCGTGCCGACCCACCACGTCGACCAGTTGCCAGTCCGGCGTACATGCTAGCCAAGCAACCAAGGATCATCATGTGCTCATCGTCTTGGGCGGCTGCTGCCATCTCTTCTTGCATAAGCTCGACGAACATCTGCTTCTCCTCTTCGTCCGACTCCATGGCCGGCGAGGCAAATGGACGAACACCTGACGGGCGTGGTCGAGGCAACCCGAGCCGCGAGCGACGAGGAGCAAGCAGGCCGGCGGAAGAGCAGCCAGATAGGCCGTCGTCCAAAGACGGCGGAATATAGGCAGGTGGGGAAGGAGGGGCGGCGGAATCTGGGCAACAAGCCGGCGGGGTGGTGCCGGCGGCGAGAGATACGAGGGGTGGGGGAGATTTTGAGCGACGTGGCGGTGGGGTTCGTGCGTCGAGTCACCGACAGATCGGGCCCTTCCCCGCTTTTCACTCGTCCGGAGTCCCCGAGCGCTCCCCGGGGGGCCGGGGGTGGCGTGGGCTCGCCGGATGGATGAAGGGCCAAATTCGGACGAAAACGAGGAACCGGGGGCGCCACTGGGCCGAATATCACCGTCCGGATGGAAAAAACGCTCGCCGGGGGCCTCGACGGGGGCACGAGTGGAGATGCTCTTACAGTTCGTTCGTCCGGCTTCTCCACGTTGAAAATCACATTGTTCCGATGCTTCCACGGACACCAGAAAAGAGAGTGATCACCTCCTTCTTCGGTGCCGACTTGCCCACCCACCAGTGCATGAGAGGGTTGTCCGCCGCCCACTCCGGCTTGCCCCAGCGAGCCACAATCCATGCCCAAAAGCAAGTATTGCAAGGTATCTAGCTGTTGCTTACAGATTGGACATGCGGCTGGGTGAGGCAGTTCCTACTTCTGCAGCCTATCAGCGGTCCAGCATTTGTACCTCGACGCTAGCTAAGCAAAGAACCGACAGCTCTGTGGGGCACATGATTTCCAGATCTAATCCACGCCTTCCGCCTTAGTGGTCTCGGAAAAGAAGGCTTTGTACGCCGAGCACGAGGAGTAGCACCCATCATTCTCCCATCGCCAGATCATAGTATCCTCTCTTGTTGGGTCTAGTTGAACCATGGAGACCCTCTCCCACACAAGAACCCATGCAATGCCTCCTTGTTGATGATGTCACCCCGAACACCGTTGAGGAGGACCTTAGTTGTTGCTGAAAAGAGGATGGCACAGATCATAGATAGCGCTCAGCAAAACCCATATTGGCCAGAACATCGAGCAAAAATGCCCAATCCAGTGTGTCGAAAGGCTTGGTGATATCAAGCTTAAACATCAGTGGAGGTGACGCCCGCCCCATGGAGCCGCCACGATGTCCCTTGGACCAGCTGGAAGTTGTCCTGTAAGCATGTCCAGCGAACTCTGGTGGGGCCCTACTAGCTCTGGCATAAGTGGGGAGAGCCTGCACGCCAAGAGTTTCGCCACCAACTTCGTGACGCTGTGTATGAGGCTGATCAGCCGGAAGTCTTTTACCACCAGAATGTCCAGCTTCTTGGAGAGTAGCGCGATCAGCGCCAGATTGACGGCCTGAAATCCTACCATCTCCACAAACGCCTCCCCAATATCGGCCTTAATAATAGGCCATCACGCCGTGTAGAATTTGTCCGTGAAACAGTCGGGCCCAGGTGCTTTATCCAGCTCTTGGCTTTTTAGTACTTGGCACACTTTCTCCTCCTTGAACTCGGCCTCAAGCGCACACAGGGCATGGGTCAGTAAGAGAGAAGAGAAGCCGATCAGACTACAAGTGCTGGAATGGCGCCAACTCTGATATAAATCATGCAAGTCAAATATCCCAACCGCGAAACATTCCAGCTGCGTTGGTCGAGTTGAGAAACCAGAAGTGTACAGTTTAGATCAATTTATTGGCTTTTGAAGTTCAGGGACCAAACAGGAGCGAGTTCAGGTACCAAAAAATGCATTTCTCTGTTTATTCCTACCAAACCCACTATGAACAGATGAAAATTTACAGAAGTCAAATTTTTAGTTCTTTCATAGCAGTAGAAACCCCTACAGTTTAAGGAATCGATCATCCCCACAAAAATAGGCCCTTTGGATTACATTACGGAGACGAGATCAACCAATTCCTCTAGATTGCCCTTTTATTTACACCCAAAATTCATAGGATTCGCAGCAAGAGACTACACCATAAAACTTTTATTTGCATCCATGCAACCATGACATGAAGCTAAACTGTAGTCCCTGAAGAAATTTCCTGGGTTTGCTGCAACCAAACAAATATTGCATCTAATTTGTATCATGACATCATTTTTTTATGTTTTCCTCTGTTCCTACTCTTCTTTTTTTCAACAAAAATTTGCACCCAGAGCTAAATTCAGCCTGAATACTACTCACAATACCCTGTAACAGCGCCAGCCTTAATTCAGTTTAGCACAGGTGCTCTAGATTGTACTCAACCATACGAGTTTCAGACAAGCACATTCAGGACTACGGAGTAAGGATCGAAGGGTTGGTGATTTGGCTTTGGATTACCTTTTAGGTTGAGGGCGATCCGGACCCTGTAGGAGCAGGAGCTGATCCACGCGCTGTACAGGACAGGCTTCGTGGCCGCCATTGCCAAAACACACCGATCCTGGGAATGGGGATGCTGGGAGAAGCTGTGCCGCCGGACAAGAGCGTGCAGAGACTACAAGGTATGGATGAAGAAGACGAAGCTGTGAGCTTGGCTGTGAGTGACAACCAAACCCCCAAACCAAAAGGATGCATGTCTAATGGGCAAAGGACAAAAGTAGCTCACCGCTGACTCAGCCTACTCCAACTCTGTTTTGTTTAGGGCATCTTTACATCTTCTTGCTCCAACTCTGGCCTGTCCTTTTCAGCTCCGGACTATAATACCAACAGCGGAATATTTTCATTTTAGGACGAGACGGAGCCACTGACCATTTCTTTATCCAAGCAAGGAAAACAGAGATGATGATTGTGCAGAACATCATACCAGGATGTCTTTGTACCCTTTATTTTACAAAACAAAATATAAGCATGTTTCAAAGCTTAACAAATTTCCGAAACAATCTGCGCATGACGCAAATACAAAAAGTTTGGTCAAAGTTAAAGGAAAACTTTAATGACAAAGAAACATTTCTATTACACCTGAACACATAGCAACTTCCTACACTAAAGAATCACAGATCAGCAAATGGAGCAAATGGGCGTAAAAAAAACAGGATTGCTCGTGTCCATGCTCCTCCATAAACCCCCAATATAAAGTACTCAAGGGATCCCAAAGACTCAGTCTGCACATCCGTATCCATCTGTATCCTGTATGAATCATCACCACATGTTATTTCTGGAAAGACATGGAGTATGAGCCTGTGTTGGGATCTTTAACAGCTTTGAAATTGTCCACGCTCATCCCAAAGCGCCCGAGCACAGAGTTCCCCAAGTCTTTTAGCTTCGCTGCAACAAATAAAGTACGTCCACAGATTCAGATGACAAAAAAGGGGTATGGCTTCAGGATGCAGACCAGAGTGTGACATAAAGAGGATATCTCAGACAATTCCTATGTTTAGAGGTTGTATGAGCAACGTAAAACTCCAGTGGACCATTACACTCATTGGGCATACTACATCCAATGGTCCCAAGCACTAGTTATCACTGATTATGCCAGTAAGTAATTTCCATCAGCTTAAGGTCAACAGTTGGTAAAAAAGAATTTAGCCATGCAAGATGTTGCTTAGACGATGACACCTGGGTGGCTGTGCCCAAGTTATAAGTTGCCTACAGCTGTGTGCTACATTGAAATCATGAATGCAGAACATGTTTTCGAAATATCTGAGAAAAAAATGAGAGAGAACATTACCCATCATTTCTTCCTTCATCTTTTCCCTTTTCTCAGCAGCCAGTGGCTCCAGCCTGAACAGTGATCTCTTAGCTTGTTCATTTGCAGGATCTACTTCAATGACTCTTTTCATATCTATGAAGCAAGACAACAAGATAATACTCAGCACAAGTAAAACTTCAAGAAAGACAGCAAACTAACGTTTATGCTGAATGCAATGATGTGAAATTGATGATCTAAAAACAGAATGAAGATAGAATCCAACCAGCAATAGCTTCATCATAGTGTTCGAGCTTCTCATGTGCTTCTCCCCTCCGGAGCAAGGCTTTCAAGTATGAAGGATTCAGATCAAGTGCTTTCGTGCATTCTTTAATTGTTTCGTCATATTTCCCCTAAATTCCACAAAGTCAATACTAAGGTTGCTTGGAGCAAGACAGGCATGACATAAAACAACTATATTGAACAGAATGTGCTGATCCAAGTAAATACATGAGAAAGAGTAGGATCACTACTCACGAGTACACATTGGAATTTGACAGCCAAACATGGCAATATAGTAAAACCTAAGAAGGGGTCAATGACTAGACAACCGTGCACCACACAAAACTGGCTAGTCTAGCATCATAAGAAGTTTATGCAGAATAATAATGTATAGTTCCTTCTAAGAACTTCATACAACAAAGTACGGAAATGCCCACAGCATTTATTTTTTTGAGAATATGCCCACTGCATATCAAGGATGGATAACTATAGTTGTTGTTTTCTACATTTCTTTAGGAAAAGGGCAAATACTCAGGGACAACTATTCTGAAGCCAAGGCACCACCTAATGTAGCATAAGCATAATTATTGCAGCACCACCGAAATTACATATAAATGAAAATGAAAAATGATGACATCGGAACATGGACCTTTTTCTACAGCCTCCTAACTTCCAAACAAATGACTCTTTCAGAAAAGTAGCTTACCAGCTTCAAGAAGCATACGGCACGATTTGAATAGCATGCTGAGCATATATCTTCGGCAGATTCCAGCTCAGTGGCGATTTGCAACGCAGTCTCATATTGGGATAGTGCATCATTGTATTGTCCAGCAGCAAAAAGCTTGTTTCCTTCAGATTTTGCACCATTTGCATGGATTCTAGCTTTCTACACCATGTAGAGAAGGGAGTCATATAGGAAAAGCTAGAATGCAACAAGTCCCCAACATTATGCTAGAGAACCTCTGATACAAAAGCAACATAAAGTTCAACCATACGACCAGATCCAAGATTCAAACAAATAGAAACTACAAGGCTGCTAAAAGCTCGTGAGACCAATTGTTGACAGCCTGATGCAATGTATCGGCAGTTACAGCAGTTAAACAATAGTCTATCAAAACAACTGCTCGTTTATTCATTTTTTTTCTTGGTTTTGCATTTCATTCCTAGTTCTTGCAAAAAGTAATGTAAATATGAAAATAAAGATGACAATAAAAACAAGTTATATGTAGCACCTACCACCGCAGAAAATCCTTAACCATGAGCTTTCAACAGTATCTCATACATGTGCAAAATTGTCTTATATTCAACTAGTCTGTTTTAAATTTATTACAATCCCTGTATGCAATCCCTATATGCCTAATAAAAAAATACTCAGATTGTGAAATCATAAAAACATAGCGAGTTCCAATATAATAGCTTGGTCGTAGGAAGGCAATCATGGATACTTTCTTAGAAGGAAATGAGGCGAGGAGCATTAAAAGGATAAATGAGGGTTGGATACCCCCTCTACATATATATACACATAGAATAGTCCATTTATTCATGATGGTGAAGAGGGCTCTTCTCTACCTACCGACCTGTGTCGGTTTCGCATACATGCATCCCTTTGTGGAGCATTTTTTAATCTTCAATACCCATTTAGTTTTAGGGGGTTCTATCTCTAATCGGAGAAACTGGCTTTGTATGGGCATATTTCTGGCAGCTACGAAGATAAGCTGCTCTAGCTATGATTTCGGATATACACCTCCATTACATCTTTAATGATAGATGCGAAACAAAAACAAAAAACAAAAAAAGCGAAGTAAGGGTGCCATGTGGGCATTTGATCTTGCCCCCGGAAAATTATAACAGTGGAAATAGTAAACATAAATTAACTAGCTGAGCAACCCAAGCACCCAACAGCAGAGCTGATCAGCAGACAAGAATGGACTAATTACCGCATAGGCATGCCTTACATTTGAGGGGTGCCTCACCTATACTTGCATTACCCTTTAATCCATCATAGTCTAAACAGAGAAAGTGAGGTAGGGTCCATAGCTATCTGCACAAAACTACCCTAACCAACCAAACTAGCAGTATATGTCCTAATTCAAGTCTACCGAAATAGAACTTAGTTAAGCACATCAAATGGCAGGTCAAAGCTAAAGATAGGGATTGGGCATTACCTCGCGCATCTGCTCGTCAGTGAGCGCGTCTTCGAAGGCTTCCTCGTGTGCCTCCGCACTTGCCGCCTCCACGCCGACCGTGGATCCCAGCGGGGACGAGGAGCCCTGCGTCTCCTCGGCCTCAGGCTCCGGCTCGATCACCACCATTTCCTCTTCTCGATGCCAGGAAGGATACACCTGTCAGCCCTTCTCCTCGCCGGCGGCCGCCCGTAGCTTCCGATCGTGATGTCCCGCTCGCCGCCGCCGGTGCACCCTCCGCCACTCTGGAAGGTTGGAGGACGACACCGGAAAGGAGAAAGCTTGCCGGATCGCCGACGAGACCAGCCGTCAGCGGCGCCGAAGGCTTTGGGCTTTGGGTGTAAGGAGGAGAGGAACTGGGTTGGGCCGAATGGTTTTCTATTTCTCGAGGTCTATTTGGTTCGAAGGATGTTTTTTTGGAAAATGGTTCTAAGGATTAGAAATTCTCATCGAAACATCGAGAAATTGTCATTGACAGACTATTTTTTCCCAAAATTGGAGCCAAGGAATATTTTCACATTTTTTTCAGTGGAATAGAAATCTGGGAATTGCTAGGAGATTTATTTGAAGCGAGCTTTGTATGTGTCCATAAGATTGTTGATCAACACAAGTTTTAAGCTTTTACCAACAAAACATCCAAGTTCATTGAGTGAGTAAAGAACACCAACTCAGTTAAACTAAGCAAAATGAAAAAAAAATAGATTCGCGAGGTGATGAGGACTCACTACTGTCTACGAAGGTGGCTTTTTCGGTGTCATTATGATAGGGCAAAGGTGGCCGATCTTTCGATGAGAGTATGATAGCGTCGATTTGTTGGTGGAGTTCGTGTTTGACGATCCGACTACACATGCAAAGCTCGTGCGCCAATGCAATCGCTCGGACAATCTCCGGGAGTTACTGATCTTGCGGATGCACGATCAGCCTGACCAGCGAGGGTCTTAATTTCTACCTGAAATCGAGAACAAGTAAGAACTAATATTGCAATCAGAATATTTCCGATGAAAGATGAAAGATTTATTGAATAAGGTACACGAGAGTTGCAGCAATGCCTAACTTTTAATCTAATCAAAATCCAAATCTAAACGTGACGGCTATGGGGGTATTTAAAGGAGGAAAAGGTAGGATTTCGGCCAGCCATGCATATTTCGTTCATGTCTTCATCTCCAATTATGGTGGCTTCAAAATTCTGAAATCTCCACTCGCAGCGTCCTCTTTAATCCTCACATGTTTGCTGCCATCTCCTCCATGTGTGATCATGCTCCAATGCTTGTCTTTCTCATCCATGCTAGGTCCATCATTACTAAGAGTAACAAACACATCTGATTTAGGCAATATCATATTCTCATGTATGTGAGGAATAGTTCTGAGAAACGAAAGTACCTGATAGTTAAGTTGTTTGGCACGAGCTCGAGTGATTGGTCCTTGTATTTGTGTGGTTGTAGGTACAGCGGTTATATCAACAGATGGGATGTCCTCGTCATGCTCCCCTTCTTGAATTGAAGTCATCCTCGATGCAAGCTCATCTTTTTCACCAAAGTAAGGCTTCAAATCTACAATGTTAAAAGGACTAACCGGACCCAATTCTGCAGGAAGCTCAAGTTTATATGCAGTATCATTTATTTTCTCTAACACCTTAAAAGGACAAGCAGCACGTGGCATTAGCTTAGACTTGCGCAATTCAGGAAAACGATTTTTGCGCAAATGCAACCAAACAAGATCACCAACATCAAACACAACATGCTTTCTTCCTCTATCCCCAACATATTTATACTTAGCATTCATGTGTTCTATGTTGTCTTTAGTAATCTCATGCAATTTTAATATCAATTCAGCACGTTGAGTAGCATCCAAATTATTTTGCACCGAAGATAGTAAAGGCAATAAATCAATAGGTGCACGTGGAACAAAACCATATACAATTTCAAACGGGCACATCTTAGTGGTAGAATGCAGCGAACGATTGTAAGCAAATTCAATATGAGCAAAACATTCTTCCCACAATTTTAAGTTCTTCTTCAAAACAGCCCACAGCATAGTAGATAATGTTCTATTTACTACTTCAATTTGTCCATCAGTTTGGGGATGACATGTAGTACTAAACAACAATTTAGTCCCCAACTTAGCCCATAAACATCTCCAAAAGTGGCTAAGAAACTTAGTATCGCGATCAGAAACAATAATATTTGGCACACCATGTAAACGAATAATTTCGCAAAAGAACAAATGAGCAACATGTGTAGCATCATCACTCTTGTGACATGGAATAAAGTGTGCCATCTTAGAAAACCGATTCACAACAACAAAGATACTATTCCTCCCCTTTTGTGTACGAGGCAATCCCAAAACAAAATCCATAGAAATATCCTCCCAAGGTACACCAGGGACAGGAAGAGTCATATATAAACCATGTGGATTAAGTCGAGACTTAGCTTTTTGACATGTAGTGCAGCGTGCCACAAATATCTCAACATCTTGACGCATACGTGGCCAAAAAAAGCGTGCAACAAGTACATCCTCCGTCTTTTTCACACCAAAGTGACCCATCAATCCTCCTCCATGCGCCTCCTGCAACAACAAAAGACGAACAGAACTATCTGAGATGCATAGCTTGTTAGCACGAAACACAAATCCATCATTGAGGATGAATTTGTTCCATGTTCTACCATCTCTAGAATTCAACAACACATCTTTAAAATCAGCATCATGCAAGTATTGTTCCTTTATAGTTTCTAATCCAAAAATCTTGAATTCAAGTTGAGATAGAATGGTATAACAGCGCGACAAAGCATCAGCAATAACATTATCTTTACCCTTTTTGTGTTTCATAACATAAGGAAAAGACTCAATAAATTCAACCCACTTTGCATGGCGACGATTCAACTTAGCTTGACTACGAATATGCTTCAAAGATTCATGATCAGAATGTATAACAAATTCTTTAGGCCATAAATAATGTTGCCAAGTTTCTAATGTCCGAACCAGCGCATATAATTCTTTATCATAAGTAGAATAGTTCAGACTAGGCCCACTCAATTTCTCACTAAAATATGCAACAGGCTTGCCCTCTTGTAGTAACACACCTCCCAAACCAATTCCACTAGCATCACATCCAAGCTCAAAAGTCTTATTGAAATCAGGAAGTTGAGTAGTGGAGCATGTGTTAACTTATCTTTCAATATCATGAAGGCTTCTTGTTGTGCATCGCCCCACACAAAGGGCACATCCTTCTTTGTAAGCTCATTCAGCGGCGCAGCAATGGATCCAAAATCTTTCACAAAGCACCTATAGAACCCAGCGAGGCCAAGAAAACTCCTCACTTTGCGTGACCGTCTTTGGCTGCGGCCAACTCTCAATTGCCTAAACCTTGGTTGAATTAACTTCAATACCCTGCGTAGTAACAACATAGCCAAGAAGCGCAACTCGATTGGTGCAAAAGGTGCACTTCTCAAAATTACCATACAAACGTGCAGCACGTAAAGCATTGAAAACAACACGTAAATGATCCAAATGATCCTCCAAAGATTTGCTATAAATCAGAATATCATCAAAGTATATCACCACAAATCGTCCAATAAAAGCACATAAAACTTCGTTAATCAATCTCATGAAAGTACTAGGAGCATTAGTTAATCCAAAAGGCATTACTAACCACTCATATAAACAGAACTTAGTTTTAAACGTTGTTTTCCATTCATCTCCTAATTGCATACAAATCTGGTGGTAACCACTACGCAAATCAACTTTAGAGAACATAATAGAACCACTCAACTCATCAAGCATATCATCTAAACGAGGAATAGGATGATGGTATCGAATGGTAATATTATTAATAGATCTACAATCAGTACACATGCGTGAAGAACCATCTTTCTTAGGTACCAAAATAATAGGAACAGAGCATGGACTAAGAGACTCACGAATGTAACATTTATCTTGTAGAACCTGAATTTGCCGTTGAATCTCTTTGGTCTCTTCAGGATTGGTATGATATGGCACACGGTTGGGCAGAGAAGCTCCTGGAATCATGTCAATCTGATGTTTGATACCACGAATAGGTGGTAGTCCAGGTGGAACATCTTGTGGGAACACATCAATGAATTCCTGCAAAAGGTTAACAACCGCAGGTGGCAAAGAAGGATGCATATCCTCAAATGAAAACAGAACTTCTTTGCAAATAATAACATAGCATTGAGTAGTGTTCACATCAAGTTCAGCAATATCAGATTTGCTAGCAAGCAAACAAGGATTTTTCAAACGAATTTCAGTAGCATATTAGTCTTATGTGGCACAAAATCTGCAGAAACAATCTGATTTTCACTCTTATGTTTCTCCTCATTTTTTACTCTACTAGCTCTAGCAAGATCATCTTTTAATACTTTTTCAGGAGTCATAGGTTTGAGACCAATTTTCTTTCCATCATGCATAAGAGAATATTGACAGGCCTGGGCCCACGGGAGTGCGGGCTGTGCGGGTTGTGCGGCCGCACAGGGCCCATATTTTTTAGGGGCCCAAAAAATTTACGTTGTCCTTTAATATAATGTACTCTCCGACCAATAGTCACATGTTGATACCAGCCCAATTGGTGCTATAGGTCGGGCGTGTTAATCTATAAGCAAGGGGTTGCAAGTTCGACTCATATATTATTGTTTCTTTATTTTGTCCCACTTTTTCCTAGAACCTCTATTTGGCAGCTCGTGTCTTCATTTTAGAACCACTTGTTAGCACCTTGTCTCTATTTTGTCCCACATTTTTCTATTCCGACTGAAGCCTATAAGGTAAACACTAGACTATTCATTTTATTAGCATTCAACTTGTGTCTTTCTTTTAGAACCTCTTGTCAGCAACTCGTCTCTTTATTTTGTCTGTTTTTTTTCAATTCCAATTGAAGCCGAAAATGTAAATACCAGATTATTCATTTTACGAGCATTGAATAAAACTTAGGTAAAACTCAAAGAAGCTGCATGTGTAAATCACACTATACTATCCGAAATAAGTTTCTAGTTAAAACTTTAAACATGTCAGAAAAATTGTAATATGGTATCTTGACTTCTCATATTCAAATTAATAATTAATCACAACTTTGAGATTGAAAGTATTTCTTTCTGAAACATGATACATGTACTTGTTGGGATATCATTATATGCTATCAAACATTGAGATTGAAAGTATTTCTTTCTAGTTTTTAAGACCCTAGCAGTTTTAGTTCATCAAAATCATTGGATGTTGGTTTTTTTCTTCTTTGGTTGGATACTCCTTCCGGTCAAGGTATTAAACTATATGGATTTCTATTTTCGTGCCCCTGCTTCGTTAGTTGTACTCAGTTTTCCCCAGCTCGTTAGTTTTTCCTCAGTTTTCCCCTCCCTCTAGTTTGAAACCCCTCGAAGACGCGGGTTGCCGTCAGGTCAGAGGCCTTACCGTTACCGTCAGGTCAGTTCCTCTCTGACCGTCTCTTGCTGATGGGTAGCCATCCATCTACCGCTGACGAGTGGGCCATTTTATTTCCTGATTGTATACGCGGTGCTGCCAATGACAAATGGGGCCGCTCTATGGGGCTGCCGCAGCCAATGACCAGTGGGTCGTCTATTTATTTATAGAAAATTATATATTGCCGCTCTGTGGGGCCTTCGCAGCCAATGACCGCTGTGATCGTCTATTTATTTAGAGAATATAATATAGAGCCGCTCTTATATATGGCAGGTGACTATTTTCGCAGCTTAATCTAAAGTGACCCTTATGCTAAGCATTGTGCATCCCAACGTTGACCTAGCAGTGGCGGCGAACATAGCCGTTCTGACCATGCCGATATCGGCATCGGCATCGTTTGGAGGATGTGGTGCTCGAATAATAGTGGAAATGCGATATTATTTTTTACATGCATAATATATAGAAAATAGCTAGATCTCTAAATCGATGCATATGAAGCTACATATATATTCTTGGTCATAATCCCCTTATCTAAAGGGGATGGATGCATGGCTTCACGTCGTCGTCGCTTTCATCGTCAGTATCTTCGTCGTCTGAGTAGTAGTACCTCCTGCACATTGTTCCGTCGAACACCTTCATTGTGAGCACATCATCGCCTTCATATTTGAAATGTACGTAGCAGCCGAAATCCACACCCTGCGCGATGGTGAATTTTTCCCAACCCTTGTCGAGGTACATCCGGCCTTGTCCGTCAAATAGGACCTCCACGGTCCAGAGACGAGGACCGCAGTCAGCTGCTCGCAGATACACCTTAGCTGGCTCCTGGCCGTCAAGATAGTCCGCAAATTTTTTTGGGAGTTCCTGCAAAGAGGTCGAGCGCCGATCGTTTGAAATTAAAGGTTTTTAGAACATGCCCATAATTAATCACATGCATCATATATGTGGGAACGCGTACGTACCTTCTTGACCAAAGGGTCTTCATAGACAACGATGAAGAACTCCTCTATGATCAATGGCAGTGTTGACGGTGGTGGTGGCAATGATGATGATCCACTTCCCCTTCCCCTTCCCCTTCCCCTTCCCCTTCCCCTTCCCCTTCCCCTTCCCCTTCCCCTTCCCCTTCCGGTCCGCGTCCGAGACGTGGAAGCCCTGGCAATGGATCAAGTGTATGTGAACGAAGAAGAGAGAGGCAGAACCTATTGACACAAGGGATGGCCGTGTGGGTGTTTATAAGGGAGAGATGACCGTTGTAGGGGTTTACACAATAAAATAAGGAGGAGGTGAACGTTGGTGGGGGTTTACACAATAATTTAAGGAGGAGATGACCGTTGTGGGGGTTTACACAATAAATTAAGGAGGAGATGACCGTTGTGGGGGTATATATCTCAACAAAAAAGTAATGCGGACTATCTTGACGGAAATGGAACTTCGTGATATAGTTTATCATTTTACCGTGAAAAGTAATGCCTAAAAGAAATGGTAATTCGTGATAGCTTATCATTTACCGTAATGGCTACAACAAATCGTTGATGGTTTATCATTTTTGGGGTGAAAAGTAATGGCTACAAGAAATGGGTGATGGTGTATCATTTTTTGCGTGAAAAGTAATGGCTACAACAAAATCGGTGATGGTTTATCGTTTTTTGCGTGAAAAGTAATGGCTACAAGAAATGGGTGATGGTGTATCATTTTTTGCGTGAAAAGTAATGGCTAAACAAAATCGGTGATGGTTTATCGTTTTTTGCGTGAAAAGTAATGGCTACAAGAAATGGGTGATGGTGTATCATTTTTTGCGTGAAAAGTAATGGCTACAACAAAATCGGTGATGGTTTATTGTTTTTTGCGTGAAAAGTAATGGGTACAAGAAATGGGTGATGGTGTATCATTTTTTTGCGTGAAAAGTAATGGCTACAACAAAATCGGTGATGGTTTATCATTTTTTGCGTGGAAAGTAATGGCTACAAGAAATGGGTGATGGTGTATCATTTTTTTGCGTGAAAAGTAATGGCTACAACAAATCGGTGATGGTTTATTATTTTTTGCGTGAAAAGTAATGCCTAAAAAGAGTTTATAATTTAGCTCGTGAAAAATAATGCAGAAAACCGAACTTTAGCGTACTGGGTAACCGCCCTTTCGCATACATAGAGGGTGGAAGCTAACCGACGACAGAGAGAGAGAGGGTGGTGGCCCCGACCAGAGAGAGAGATAGGGGTTATCCTGCCCGTTAGATCATACGATCAACGGTCGGCGGGCACGATCCGCGTGACATGGGCTAGACCAATCAGGGCAATGTTGGGCGTCTGTGAGAGTTTGTGAAGGGAGAGGGCAAAACTGAGTAGTATCAAGAAACCAAGGGCAAGTGAGTAGTAAACAGACTAAGGGATTCAAATATGAGATTTAAAAAATGGAAAATGCGTGTTTTGTACAATAAAACCCGTCTTGGCCTACCTCAAACTATTTGCATTACAAATCTACATGAGTGTGAAAATTATGGCCTCATTCAGACAAAGTATGTTTTGGGGAAAGCTGTTTTGGGTAGGGTTTATTATGGAAAACCATGCACCTTCATAGCTACTAGGTGATTTGAGAAGTGGCAATTTATGGTGAAACTTGATTTATCTATGATTTATCTATGATTTGAGAAGTGGCAATTTGTGGTAAAGACTCCATGAGTAAGTGCCACTCTTTTTCGGAATTTTTCGCACATTAAATAACTCATTTAACTAGTTAATCCCATTTGTTGACTCTCTGTTGACCAGCCACTTGAGGGTAAAACTGAGTATACTGCACTAGACAGTATTAGCACTCAAGGAGAAAACTGAGCACACAAAAAATGCTAGTATATGACTCGAGGGTATACCTGAGTATATCTAACTTTCCAGGGTTAGACTCGAGGACGCGTGTTGTGGTGCAGAAGTGGAAGACGTGCCATTGTTGACGCGTGTCGCGGTGCAGACGTGCAAATAGTGGACGCGTAGGACGCGGGTCGTATTTAGGACGCGTAAGCCCCTCCCTCCCTCCCTCTGCACACAGTCGTCTCATTCTCGCTCACGCACGAAACCACCCCTCTCACGTCCCATCAACTTCTCCAAATCGAAAAAACCCCAACCGCCGTACGCACGCTACCCTGCCGGCGATGAAGAAGAAGAATGCGCCGGCGGCCGTCGCCTCCGAGCCCGTCGCCTGCGCGCCCGTTGCCTCCGACCCCGTCGTCGCCGAGCCCGTCGCCGCCGAGGGCGGCGCATCCAAGCGCGACTCCTCCGTGAACTGGGCCTCTCTCTCGGCTGATGGACCACTTCACAAGATCGGCGAATGCTTACTAGCGAACGAGGAGTACGTCGACACCTACTCTGCCATGAGGCAAGTCTGTAGAAATTGGCGCTCAGGTTTGCCTGAGCCCGACGTGCACCTGGACGAATGGATCATGCTACACCACGCCCTTCCACGCGTCGCTGAGTTCACCTTCCTCCAACTCGGCACATCAGGCTACGTCACCATAGATATATCGGAAGTTCATACAAGGTTCAAATTCCTCCATATCTACCTTTTTATTTTCAATCTTAAACATCTTAGTGCTGAATGTTATCTTCATCAATATATTTTAGATACTACTTCGTCGGCTTTTGCCGTGGCGTCATCGTGCTTGCCCAGAAGAACCCGCCGCACAAGATACGGCTTCTGAACCCACTCACAAAGAAATCGAACACTATGTTTGAGGCGCAGATGCCATCTGTTTTTCTGAAATCAGTCGATGTTATCAAATCCCCGACTATGGTCTTCGTTGCCGCACATTACCCGCCGGAAATTGGTTGGGTCGATGAGAGCACTCCAACTAAGGATCTACATGAACATTGGGGAGAAGAAAGATTTTCGATCAAGAACCATTGTCTGCGTTGCATTACCCCGTTCAATGGTGAACTGTATGTAGTAGATGCGGACAATTTTGAGAACGGAAGAATAGTGTGCACCAATGTACAGTTGCAGCAGCGTGCGAGCACTGTCAAGATGGAGACACTAATTTCATTTCCAGAACTTGGACATCAGAAGTTCTACCTTGTGAAGTCGGATGGTGATCTGCTGCTTGTGTTGTTGGTCAGCGTGGCTTTGGCGGGCAGACCATTGGTGTACCGTGTGGACACTCAGAGCCGCTCTCTCCATCCGGTCAGTAACATTGGCAGTAATGCCTTCTTCGTGAATTATATCCGGTGTATCTCCGTCGACACCAGAGTGTACCCGACACTTCGACCTGGCTGCATCTACTACACGGATTTGGGTTATATCAGAGAGTACTCTCATGATACAAAGGCCTGGGATGAGTGGCCACTACGTGTGGATAGAATAGGAAGCTACGGTATGAGAAATGAACACATGCCATACCGTTTGGAGGATGTATTGGCCGCACACTGTAGACGGAAGGAGTTCAATGAATATTTCCTTGGGGTAATGCACGAATGGAGTGACGAAGAAATATATGAGGAGGAATGAAGAACAAATTCATTCATCCTGGGGTATCCTAATCTTCTTGTTGTCCATACATTGCGTGCGTCTTGTATATTTTTCAGCTTAGTTTGTCGTGAACATTAACAACGTTATTGGCTGCTTTTGGCTGCTGTATGAAGTTTATGTATTATACTTAGTTTTCCGATTAAGCTGTTGTGAATTTATCATATACTAGCTTCTAGATTTGCTACTAGATTTGCTGCCATATTGGGCAAAAAACGAGGACCAAAAGGCATAAATAACCCCAGAGATTTGCTACTAGATTTGCTGCCATATTGAAGAAAGACAGAAATAGAAGCTTCTCTAGATTTGATACTAATTTGGTGAAAAAGACAGAGAGAGAAAGAGGGGAAAAGGTGCTCTTAAAAATGCCAATTTGGGCCGAGAGAGACAAAACCCAGCTCCTGCTCACGTGCAACCAAACGCTTCTCGTCCTATCCCACGCGGTCCCTTTCTACCAGCCCCACGCGACGCAGCCCCACACGACGCGGCCCCACAGATGACGCGGTGCAACACGTCAGCACAGAACGTCCAAATAAACGGATTCCTTCCGTCTGAGCTCCTTCTGCGGGTTTCAGACATAGGCTTGGGGAAAACTGAGGAAAAACTAAGGGGCTGGGGAAAACTGAGTACAACTAACGACCCGAGGGCACGAAAATAGAAATCCCTAAACTATATATATGTATTTCCCCTTAAAATAATTTTTAAGACTATCTTACAACGAGTTCAGAATCTACAGGCGCCGAAAGTAGTTCTTCAGTTTAAACGTCCATATAAAACATATATGTATATTATAGTTATTTATTAGTAAAATTTCTTTAGTAAAATAGGGCCCTTTTTATCTTTCGCACGGGGCCCCAAATTTTACCGGCCTGGCCCTGAATATTGATTAGTTCTATCAAATTGCCAAGGTCTACCAAGTAACAAAGAACAAGCTTGCATAGGTGCAACATCAGAATCAACAAAATCAGAATATGTAGCAATACTAAAATGCACGCGTGTAGTTCTTGTTACCTTGAGCTTCCGAGAGCTCTCAAACCATTGAATGTAATATGGATGTGTGCGTTGTCTTGTGGGTAGAGAAAGCTTCTCCACCATATAAACACTAGTCAGATTATTCCAGCTCCCTCCATCAATGATGATCCGTATAGCTCGCTCTTTTACAACGCCTCTTGTTTGAAACAGATTGTGGCGTTGATCATGCTCAGATTTGCTCAATTGCACACTTAACACACGTTGTGCAACTAAGCTCTTGTACTGATCAGCAGCAACTTCCATTACCTCCATCTCTCTCTCAGAATCAGAGTTGGCTCCATCACATGCAGCAATAAGAGCCAATGTATCTTCATCAAAGTCACTTGCAGAATCATATTCTCCATCTTCACGCACCAACATCACACGTTTGGTCATGCATTCTCTTTCTATGTGACCAAAACCCAAGCATTTGCGACACTGAATGTCGCGCGTCTTCCCTGTAGAGGCCATCGAAGATAAACTCGAGGATGATGTGGGCATTACCCTTCGGGTAACCAATGTTATGCTACCTCCTACGGCCCAACCAGGGGCCCATGAAGATCATCCACCGACCAAGGTGGGCCGATATGTCGGTTCCGAAGAAAGAATCTTAATGAACATGTGATACGTCCAAAACGTATCTACTTTCCCGAACACTTTTGCTATTGTTTTGCCTCTAATTTGTGTATTTTGGATACAACTAACACGGACTAACGCTGTTTTCAGCATAATTGCACTGGTGTCTTGTTTTTGTGCAGAAACTCAACTTTCAGGAAAATCCCCGGAAATAATCGCAATGGGCCTATTTTCACAGTGAACATACGAGGCCAAAAGGGCAAGCCAGGGGGGGCCCACAGCCCCCACACCATAGGCCGGCGCGACCTGGAGGGGGGCGCGCCGCCCTATGGTGAGGGCGCCTCGGTGGCCCCCCGACGCTCTCCTTCGGACTACAAAACCCTTTCGACCTAAAAACGCCAGGGGGTTCGACCATATTTCCAAAAGACATCCAGAACTCCGCCGCCATCGCGAAACTCCGTCTCGGGACCAGAAACTCCGTTCTGGCACTCCGCCGCGACGGGGAATTGGAGGAGATCATCGCCGCCATCACCACCGACGCCTCTCCATCTGCCATCCATGACTCCCCCATCCATGTGTGAGTAATTCCCACGCTGTAGGCTGAAGGGGATGGTAGGGATTGGATGAGATTGATCATGTAATAGTCATAAGATTGTTAGGGCATAGTGCCTAGTATCCGTAGTTGGTACTTTTATGATATTGTTGCAACTTGTTATGCTTAATGCTTGTCACTAGGGCCCGAGTGCCATGATTTCAGATCTGAACATGTTATTGATTCATGAAGATATTCATTGTTTTATGATCTTACATGCAAGTTGTATACACATATTGCTGTCCGGAACCCGAGGTCCCAAAGTGACAGAAATTGGGACAACCGGAGGGGAAGGCGGTGATGTGAGGATCACATGTGTTCGCGGAGTGTTAATGCTTTGCTCCGGTACTCTATTAAAAGGAGTACCTTAATTTCCAGTAGTTTCCCTAGAGGCCCGGCTGCCACCGGCTGGTAGGACAAAAGATGTTGTGCAAGTTTCTCATTGCGAGCACGTACGACTATATACGGAACACATGCCTATGGATTGTTTAGTACTTGGATACCGTTTTATTATTATCTGCAAATGCCCTGCCTTGATTGTTACATGAATTCTCTCATCCATGCAACGCCCGTTCATCCATCCCTGTGCCTACAGTATTTTAATCCTGCTGTTTACTAAAATCACTATTGCTGTCTTTGTTACACTGCTGCTGTTATTTCACTACTCCTACTGCTATAAAACGGTTGCTACTGATAAACTCTTGCGAGCAAGTCTGTTTCCAGGTGCAGCTGAATTGACAACTCCGCTGTTAAGGCTTATAAATATTCTTTGGCTCCCCTTGTGTCGAATCAATAAATTGGGTTTTACTTCCCTCGAAGACTGTTATGATCCCCTATACTTGTGGGTCATCAAGACTATTTTCTGGCGCCGTTGCCGGGGAGCATAGCTTTATTTGCAAGTTCACCTGAATTGATATTGTTCGCTGCAAATCCTCCATCATGGGTAAACCTCGCGATGCTAAAGTCGCCATATTACCATCCACCACAAGAAAAGGTACAACTCTGAGTACCTCTGCTGCTCTTGATTCACCATCTGTGATAAGTCAACTTGTTTCACCACCACAAGCTTCACGTGTTGGTATTTCTGCTGAATCTGAAAATTCCTATGATAATTTTGATGATGCTTCTACTGTGCTTGATAATACTGGTTCATTAGGTCCTTTTCTAGATGCTACAATTGCTAGGTCTAGACAAATTGAAAATACTGAAACTCCTAATGAAAATACTGTTACACCTGTTAATTCACCTGAGTCTGATGATCTTGATGAAGATTATGTGGAACTTGATGATGATTTTATTGATAAATGCAATGCTACTACTAGTACAAGTAACCTTAAAAAGCTTATTGCACAACATGATGTTAGATATAAACTGTCTCCTGATCCTAAATTTGCCACATCTCCTATAAACATTAAGGATAAAGATTATGATTTTTCTCTTGATTTATCTCATATATCTATTGTTGAGAAAACACCTTTCTGTGGTACTGAAAAAGAAAGTGCTGTAGAGCACATGAATGAGCTTTCTACTTTAAGTAGCTTGTTTTCTGATGATGTTAAGATGCGTACTTATTTTGTTGCTAAAATTTTCCCTTTCTCATTAAAGGATGATGCTAAGATTTGGTATAATAGTTTGCCTCCTGATTCTATTGATAGTCCAAGTTGTTTGCTTGATGTTTTCTTTCGAAAATATTTTTTTGCTAGTGCTCAACACATTGCTCTGCAGAGAATGTATAGTTTTGATCAAGAAGATGGAGAGAAATTGCCTGAAGCTTGGGCAAGGTTTTGCTCTCTTATTAGAGCTCGACCTGGACATGAATTAGAAAAGCATGATTTACTTGATATATTTTATAGTGGACTAACCATTGAGTCTAGGGCATACCTGGATAGTTGTGCTGATTGTGTTTTCAGGAAAAGAACTCCGGACGAAGCTGAAGAATTATTGGCTAGAATAAGCCAAAATCATGATGATTGGACTACACCTGAACCAACCCCAACACCAGTATTGAAGAAGAGGGGTATGATTGAATTAAATGATGAAGATATGAGGGAAGCCAAGAAATCTCTTATGGAGAAAGGTATTAAATCTGAAGATGTGAAGAATTTACCTCCTATAGAAGACCTATGTAAGATAATTCCCCCTTCATCAACGATTGAGGTACATTCCCTTCAACGCTTTGATAGAGGAGATATCCCTTACTCAAAACCTCCTGATCAATGTTTAGATGAATTTGATAATCATGTTGTTAAGCAAAATAACTTTAATATGAGAGTAGAGAATCATCTAATGGAAAATTCTCAAGCTATTAGTAAATTGCATGATATTGTGGAGAGAACCTCCAATGATGTTAAGATGCTTGTTAAACATTTTCATATGATTCAAACTCAAATTGATCAACTTACTAAAGTGCAAAATAACTTGTTAAAAATACTCATGAAGAAAAACATGCTTATGAAGTAACAACTAGAGGTGGTGCTTCTACCCAGGATCCTCTATATCCTGAAGGGCATCCCAAAAGAGTTGAACAAGATTCTCAACGAACTAAAGAAACTAGTAGTCCTTCTAAGAAAAAGAAGAAGAAACATAAAACTGTTGTAGAATCCTCTAAACCTGTTAATGATCCTAATAGTATTTCTATTTCTGATGCTGAAACTGAAAGTGGTAATGAACATGATAAAGATAATGATAAGAATGATACTCCTGATAAAGAAGACATTGAAAAGGAACCTGAAAAGCATACTAAAAATAAAAAGTACACTAAAGAAGATTTTATTGCTAAGAAACATGGTAATGAAAGAGAACCTTGGGTTCAAAAGCAAATGCATTTTCCTGCTAAGAAACTAAAATCAAAGGAGGAGGAACACTATTAATAAATTTTGTGATTGGATGAAACCTTTATTTTTGCAAATCCCTTTGACTGATGGTATTAAATTGCCTCCTTATTCAAAGTACATGAAAGATATTGTCTCTAACAAAAGAAAAATTCCTAATGAGGAGATTTCCACTATGCTTGCTAATTACTCTTTCAATTCCAAAGAAGCTGGGAGACCCAGGTATACCAACTATCCCTTGTTCCATCAAGAATAATTATGTTAGAACTGCTCTATGTGATTTGGGAGAAGGAGTTAGTGTGATGCCTTTTTCTCTTTACAAGAGACTTGATTTAGATAAGTTGATACCAACTGATATATCTTTGCAAATGGCTGATAAATCTACTGTTGTTGCTGTTGGTGTACACTACAAGAAAAGTTGCCATGGCCGACGAAGTTGAAGTCGCGCCGTGGTTGCTGGTGCACCATGGCCGACGATTTTTGGTCTCTCTGTGGTGCATGTCAAAACTTTTTTTCTCGTTTTTGAGGCCACCTAGCCCGACGAAAGCGGCCAAAACGTCATGTATGGTGGCCCGGGACGTGGTGCATCACGAATTCTCGGGTTCGCCGGCCGAGTCAACGCAAATCCGCACCGCCCAGGGATGTAGGGCCCAGATGGCAGCCTCTCTAGCATTGTTTTTTTTTCTCGATCGCGCCATCTCGTTCAACGCTCTCCGATCGAGCCATTTACGATGCAGGATCATGGGTCCCACATGTCATCCTCTATGAACCAAATTTCTTTCTTTTCTTGGATTTTTTTGACCCCCTGATTTCTGGCTACTTCCTTTTTCTTTTGATCCCGTGCCGCCTTGGAAACGTTGAGACCGCTGCAGCTAAATGGGACCCGCATGTCATCCTCTGTGAGCTATCAACTTTCTTTTCTTGGAGTTATTTTTGGCACCTCATATTTGGTCACTTGCCTTTTTCTTTCGATCCCCTGCCGCCTCTCAAACGGTGATACCGCTGCTGCTAAATGGGACCCGCATGTCATCCTCTATGTACTATAAAACTTTCTTTTCTTGGATTATTTTTGGCTCCTGATATTTCGTTACTTGCCTTTTTCTTTCGATCCCCTGCCGCCTCTCAAACGGTGATACCGCTGCTGCTAAATGGGACCCGCATGTCATCCTCTATGTACTATAAAACTTTCTTTTCATCGATTATTTTTGGCTCCTGATATTTGGTCACTTGCCTTTTACTTTCGATCCCCTTCCGCCTCTCAAACGGTGATACAGCTGATGCAAAATGGGACCCGCATGTCATCCTCTATGTACATTCAAGTTTCTTTTCTTGGATTATTTTTGGCTCCTGATATTTGGTCACTTGCCTTTTTCTTTCGATCTCATGCCACGTTTGAAACGTTGAGGAACCTGCTGGCTCATGGGACCCGCATGTCATCCTTTATGTGCTATAAAAGTTTATTTTCTTGGATTTTTTTTCACCCTCTGATTTTTGGCTATTTCCTTTTTCTTTTGATCCCCTGCCACCTTGGAAACGTTGAGTAAGCTGCTAACTCATGGGACCCGCATGTCATCCTCTATGTACAATCAAGTTTCTTTTCTTGAATTATTTTTGGCTCCTGATATTTGGTCACTTGCCTTTTTCTTTCGATCTCATGCCACGTTTGAAACGTTGAGGAACCTGCTAGCTCATGGGACCCGCATGTCATCCTCTATGTACTATAAAAGTTCATTTTCTTGGTTTTTTTCACCCTCTGACTTTTGGCTATTTCCTTTTTCTTATGAATCCCCTGCCGCCTTTGAAATGTTGTGGACTCTGCTGGCTCATAGGTCCCACATGTCAGACTGTATGAACGATAAAGCTTTCCTTTCTTGGAGTTTTTTATTGGGATTTCTATTTTCGTGCCCTCGGGTCCTTAGTTGTGCTCAGTTTTCCCCAGCTCCTTAGTTTTTCCTCAGTTTTACACAAACGTTTGTCTGAAACCATCACACGTGATGTAACGGCCGGTTGCCCGACGGTTGACCGTTATCTTCTGACTAGTGGGGCCATGTAGAGCCTGCAAAGACACGTCAGACCATCCATCTTTGTTTGACCGTAAGCATCGCTGTATCCCTGACCAAAACGCGAACGAGTGGGGCTTCGGTATATCAAATGACAAGTGGGGCCATGACGCTGATACAAGGGGCAATACACGGGTAGGATTAGATTTTTAAACGGAGCTCTACAGCGATGGCACGGAGGAGGTGGCATGCGGGGTGCCGAGATGAGATCGACGTCCACAAAGAACTGCATGAGGCGAGACCAGACGCATTAGATAGATATGAACTAGACGCGTTTAACCATGCAAAGAAGAGAAGAAATGGTCGACGACATCGACGACCACCTCAAAACTTTGACTGACCGTGTCGGACACGAACGCGAGCAATGTAGAGAAAACTAGTGTCTCTCCTTTCTGGCGTGTATAGGTGGGTGCTAGGAGAGTGTGGTGGCGAAGGGAAAGACCTCGCGGCGGTCTGTGGCGTCCAGCATAGCGGGTCGGCGTGGCCGTGCCCACAGCGGCGTGCATGCATGTTCGGCATTGGCATCA
The DNA here is from genome assembly GCF_019359855.2 of Lolium perenne. Classification (NCBI taxonomy): domain Eukaryota; kingdom Viridiplantae; phylum Streptophyta; class Magnoliopsida; order Poales; family Poaceae; genus Lolium; species Lolium perenne. The sequence continues at coordinate 106,426,171 of NC_067248.2, forward strand.
TCATGTACGTTCGGCATTGGCCTCGGCGGTATCTCTGGTGTGTCAGTGATCGAATGAGGGGACGGGATTGAGGGTGCATCCCGACGTTGACCTAGCAGTGGCGGCGAGCATAGCCGTTCTGACCATGCCGATATCGGCATCGGCATCGTTTGGAGGCTGTGGTGCTCGAATCAAGTTGGGATTTGTTTCTTGTAGGCCAAAATGAATTTGAAACAAGTTTCATGTTGAAGGTTAGGTAACGAAAGTTTGTAACTATCCCAAAATTATACTAGCGCCATGGTGAGGTTCTTTTTGATAGAGCTATACGGTTGGGCAAACTTTTTTGACACTTTTTAGATAGGGTTCCTTGTTGTTACACGTATGGCATCATGTATGGAAAATTTGGGGTCATTTAGAGATGTTCGAAAAAATCACTTTGCTTAAGCGCATGCCGTTTCGTCTCGCTGAAACCAGCTTTTCTAACAAGGTGATTTTTTCTACCTTCTCTAAATAACCTCAAATTTCATACAGCTGATCTTCTATACATAGATAGATAGATAGTTTCGTTTTACATTTTTCGAACTTTTTATTTCCCTTTATAATACCCAATTGATTTTCAGGTCAAAACCTCGAAAAACAGCATCATGTATGGCATCATTTTCACCCTAAATTTCAAATTTTCTGAAACTTTCCCTTTTAGATATTCCTTGTTGTTATAGGTATGCTATCATGTATGCCAAACTTGGTTAGGTCTCACTGAAACCAGCTTTTGTAACAAATTAGGTTTTTTCTGCCTTCTCTAAATGACCTCAAAAATCATACGTGATAGGTTTATCATTCTATACAAAGATAGATGGTTTATCATTTTTTGCGTGAAAAGTAATGGCTACAACAAATTGTTGATGGTTTATCATTTTTTTGCGTGAAAAGTAATGGCAACAACAAATCGGTGATGCATGGTTTATCATATTTTTTGCGTGAAAAGTAATGGCAACAACAAATTGTTGATGGTTTATCATTTTTTTCGTGAAAAGTAATGGCTACAACAAATTGTTGATGGTTTATCATTTTTTGCATGAAAAGTAATGGCTACAACAAATTGTTGATGGTTTATCATTTTTTGCGTGAAAAGTAATGGCAACAACAAATCGGTGATGGTTTATCATTTTTTTTTGCGTCAAAAGTAATGGCTACAACAAATTGTTGATGGTTTATCATTTTTTTGCGTGAAAAGTAATGGCTACAACAAATTGTTGATGGTTTATCATTTTTTTGCGTGAAAAGTAATGGCAACAACAAATCGGTGATGGTTTATCATTTTTTTTTGCGTGAAAAGTAATGGTAACAACAAATCGGTGATGGTTTATCATTTTTTGCGTGAAAAATAACGCCAACAGAGAGAGAGAGGGGTTATCCTGCCCGTTCCCTATATCATACGATCAACGGTCGGCGGGCACGATCCGCGTGACATGGGCTAGACCAATCAGGGCGATGATGCACGTCTGCGAGAATTTGTGAAGAGAGAGGGCAAAACTGAGTACTATCAAGAAACCAAGTGCACCTGAGTAGTAAATAGACTAAGGGATTCAAATATGAGATTTAAAAAATGGAAAATGTGTGTTTTGTATAATGAAACCCATCTTGGCCTACCTCAAACTATTTGCAATACCAATATACATCAGTGTGAGAATTGTGGCCTCATTTAGACAAAGTATGATTTGGGGGAAGCTGTTTTGGGAAGGGCTTATTGTGGAAAACCATGCACCTTCATAGCTACTAGGTGATTTGAGAAGTGGCAATTTGTGGTAAAACTTGATTTATCTATGATTTATCTATGATTTGAGAAGTGGCAATTTGTGGTAAAGACTCCATGAGTAAGTGCCACTCTTTTTAGGATTTTTTTGCACATTAAATGACTCATTTAACTAGTTAATCCCATTTGTTGACTCTCTGTTGACCAGCCACTTGAGGGTAAAACTGAGTATATTGCACTAGCCAGTATTAGCACTCGAGGGGAAAATTGAGCACACCAAAAATGCTATTATAAGACTCGAGGGTATACCTGAGTATATCTAAATTTCCAGGGTTAGACTCGAGGACACGTGCAATTGTTGACGCGTAGACGCGGGTCGCGGTGGAGAAGTCGAGACGTGCAATCGTGGACGCGTGTCGCGTTGCAGAAGTCCAAGACGTGCAGACGTGCACCTGTGCACGCGTAGGACGCGGGTCGCATTAACCACCCCTCGCCTTTATAGACGCCTCCTCGCACTCTCTCTGTCACTCTCACTCGCTCACGCATCGCCAACTCTCTCACGTCCCATCATCTTCTCCAAAGCAAAAAACCCTCTCCCTCTCCCTCTTCCTCTTCCTCCACCGGAGAGATGGACAAGGAGAATGCCAATCCCATCGTCGAGGTTGGCTCAAAGCGCGACGCCTCCATCTTCGGCGTCGTCCCCTCTACGGACGACGACGCCGCCGCCGCCGTCGCCGGTACATCGGAGGCTGCTGCCGCCGGTGGCAGTCAGATCCCGGCGGGATGGGACCCCTACGACCCCGTGCCGTACGTCCCGCCCCCGAACCCCTACGACACCTCCCTGGAGGACCCATGGAACGAGGTAACTACGGTTTGCTTCCTTTTTTGTTCCCCATTCCTTTTTGAACCCTATTTTTGCTGGTGTAGATGGATCTGTAGATGGATGAGTATTGGGCTAATATTTGCGCCGATTTTATTCCATTTTGTTTTGATCACTTCTTGATTTCGTTTAAGATTTGGGGTTCGGCTGTTCGGTTAATTTATGCAAGTAATATTGGATCTCAATCAGTTAATTTATGCAAGTAATCATGGGATCTCAATCAGTTATTTTATGCACTAATCAAAAGATATCAACCGTTTAATTTTGCACATAATCTCGAATGTGTTCAAGTTTAGATCTAGTTCAGATCTAGAATCTGTTTCTTTGCCTATGATGAATGGTTGGGCACAAATTTTTACAGGGAGGGTTCAGCGAACCATTGCTGTGTACAAATCTGTTGTGCATGAGCTTTAGTTCGCTAACACCTTCCCTGTAGATATATAATCATGTCCACTCTAACTGAGGCTGACTCTGTTTTTCTTAACTTTGTTATCATGTACGTTAGTCATCGTTGCAACTCATTCACTATTTTCTGTTTGATATGGATCAGATGTCTGGTAGCGACGTCGGCAGCGACGAAGAGGAGGAGGACGTCAAGACTCGCCAGGTCCTGCGGAGGCTGCAGGTCGGCCAGTACATCTCCTACTTCGCCAAGGAGGTGTACAGGTGCCCCTTCTGCACCAGGAGACTCGGCGCCACGGACTTCAACTGCCTCGTCACGCATGCTGAGAACATCAGCAACACCTTCCCCAAAGTCGGCACGACGGTGAACGTCCACTCCTTCCGCGCCAAGCACATGGCGCTCGGCATGCACCTCCGCAGCTTGCAGCGGGTGGAGATCTCCGCCGGGCGCATGTCTCCGCTCAAGCCCAAGGCTCCCAAGGGGAGCAAGAGCAACAAGTGGAGGCAGAGCCAGATGGGGTAGGCGGAGTCCTGGACGTGTGCTGCTGCTGCTGCTGCCTCCTAGTTTGTTGTTGGGATCCCTTTGTTGTTAGCTAGGGATCCCTTGTTGTTATGTTAGTATGATGGTGCTGTGAAGAACCTGTTACTATGTTGGCTGCTGTGTATGCAGCCTATTATCTATCCATATTATCTAGGGATTATCTATCCCTAGTCTACTATATTTTGTTGGCCGTACTTAGTTTTCTTGATTTACTATGACTGTGAATTTATCGTACATTATCCTGGAGATTTGCTTCTAGATTTAACTACATACATATGGACCAGAGGGAGTACTAGATTTGCTGCCATATTGGGCAAACAACGAGGGCCAAAAGGCACAAATAATTGAAGAAAGTCAGAAATGCAAGCTTCTCTAGATTTTATACTAATTTGGTGAAAAGGACAGAGAGAAAGAGGGGAAAAAGGTGCACTTAATAATGCCAATTTGGGGCCGAGAGAGACAGAACCCAGCTCCTGCTCACGTGCAACCAAACGCTTCTCGTCCTGTCCCACGCGGTCCCTTTCTACCAGCCCCACGCGACGCGGGCCCACACGACGCGGCCCCACAAGACGCGGCCCCACACGTGACAGAACGGTCAACTAAACGGGAATCCTGCCGTCTGAGCTGCTTCTGCGGGTTTCAAACAAGGGCTTGGGGAAAACTGAGGAAAAACTAAGGAGCTGGGGAAAACTGAGTACAACTAAGGACCTGAGGGCACGAAAATAGAAATCCCTTTTTTATTACCCCCTAATTTCTGGCTACTTTCTTTTTCTTTTGATCTCAAGCCGCATTTGAAACGTTGGGACCGCTGCTGCAAAATGGGACCCGCATGTCATCCTCTATGTACAATAAAAGTTTCTTTTCTTGGATTATTTTTCACCCTCATATTTTTGGTCACTTGCCTTTTTCTTTCGATCTCATGCCGCTTTTGAAAACGTTGAGGAACCTGCTGGCTCATGGGACCCGCATGTCATCCTCTATGTACTATAAAAGTTTCTTTTCTTGGATTTTTTTCACCCTCTGATTTTTGGCTATTTCCTTTTTCTTTTGATCCCCTGCCGCCTTGGAAATGTTGAGTAACCTGCTGACTCATGGGACCCGCATGTCATCCTCTATGTACAATCAACTTTCTTTTTCTTTTGATCTCAAGCCGCATTTGATACGTTGAGACCGCTGCTGCTAAATGGGACCCGCATGTCATCCTCTATGTACAATAAAGTTTCTTTTCTTGGATTATCTTTGGCTCCTTATATTTTGTCACTTGCCTTTTTCTTTTGATCCCCTGCTGCCTTTGAAACGTTGAGTAAGCTGCTGGCTGATACACGTGAAGCACACGTCCGTTGGGAACCCCAAGAGGAAGGTGTGATGCGTACAGCAGCAAGTTTTCCCTCAGAAAGAAACCATGGTTATCGAACCAGTAGGAGCCAAGAAGCACGTGAAGGTTGTTGGTGGAGGAGTGTAGTGCGGCGCAACACCAGTGAAACCGGCGCCAACGTGGAACCTGCACAACACAATCAAGATACTTTGGCCCAACGTAACAGTGAGGTTGTCAATCTCACCGGCTTGCTGAAAACAAAGGATTAAACGTATCGAGTGGAAGATGGTGTTTGTTTGCAAAGAACAATAAAGAACAATGATTGCAGTAGATTGTATTCAGATGTAAAAGAATGGACCGGGGTCCACAGTTCACTAGTGGTGTCTCTCCAATAAGATAACTAACATGCTGGATGAACAAATTACAGGTGGGCAATTGACAAATAAAGATTCAATACATATCAATGATGATTACTATGAGATTTAATCAGGGCATTACGACAAAGTACATAGACCGCTATCCAGCATGCATCTATGCCTAAATAATCCACCTTCGGGTTAGCATCCGCACCCCTCCAGTATTAAGTTGTAAACAACAGATAATTGCATTAAGTATGGTGCGTAATGTAATCAACACAAATATCCTTAGACAAAGCATCGATGTTTTATCCCTAGTAGCAACAGCACATCCACAACCTTAGAACTTTATGTCACTGTCCCAGATTCAATGGAGGCATGAACCCACTATCGAGCATAAATACTCCCTCTTGGAGTTACAAGTATCAACTTGGCCAGAGCCTCTACTAGCAACGGAGAGCATGCAAGAACATAAACAACACATATATGATAGATTGATAATCAACTTGACATAATATTCTAGATTCATCGGATCCCTCCAAACACAACATGTAGCATTACAAATAGATGATCTTGATCATGTTAGGCAGCTCACAAGATCTAAACATGATAGCACAAGAGGAGAAGACAACCAACTAGCTACTGCTATGGACCCATAGTCCAAGGATGAACTACTCACGCATCAATCCGGAGGCGGGCATGATGATGTAGAGCCCCTCCGGTGATGATTCCCCTCTCCGGCAGGGTGCCGGAGGCGATCTCCTGAATCCCCCGAGATGGGATTGGCGGCGGCGGCGTCTCAGTAAGTTTTCCGTATCGTGGCTCTCGGTACAGAGGGTTTCGCGACGAAGGCTTTAAGTAGGCGGAAGGGCGGAGTCGGAGGAGTCACGGGGGCCCCACACGCTAGGGCCGCGCGGGCCCCCCTAGGCCGCGCCGCCCTAGTGTGGCGGCGCCCTGTGGCCCCACTTCGTTTCTCCCTCGGTCTTCTGGAAGCTTCGTGGAACAATAAGACCCAGGGCGTTGATTTCGTCCAATTCCGAGAATATTTCCTTTGTAAGATTTCTGAAACCAAAAACAGCAGAAAACAGCAACTGGCACTTCGGCATCTTGTTAATAGGTTAGTGCCGGAAAATGTATAATAATGATGTAAAGTATGTATAAAACATTCAAGTATTGTCATAAAAGTAGCATGGAACATAAGAAAAATTATAGATACGTTTGAGACGTATCAAGCATCCCCAAGCTTAGTTCCTACTCGCCCTCGAGTAGGTAAACGATAACACAAATAATTTCTGAAGTGACATGCTACCAACATAACCTTGATCAACATTATTGTAAAGCATATGAGATGGATGGAGTGATCTGAAGCAAAAGATTGCTAACAAAAGATGATGACTAAACAAATGAATCATATAGCAAAACTTTTCATGAATAGTACTTTCAAGACAAGTATCAACAAGACTTGCATAAGAGCTAACTCATAAGCAATAAATTCAAAGTAGAATGCATTGAAGCAACACAAAGGATGATTAAGTTTCAGCAATTGCTTTCAACTTGTAACATGTATATCTCATGGATATTTGTCAACATAGAGTAATATAACAAGTGCAATAGGTAAACATGTAAGAATCAATGCACACAGTTAACACAAGTGTTTGCTTCTAAGATAGAAAGGAGTAGGTAAACTGACTCAACAATAAAGTAAAAGAATGGCCCTTCGCAGAGGGAAGCATGGATTACTATTTTTGTGCTAGAGCTTTTATTTTGAAAACATAGAAACAATTTTATCAACGGTAGTAATAATTCATATGTGCTATGCAAAATACTTCCTACAAGTTGCAAGTCTCATGCATAGAGTACTAATAGTGCTCGCACCTTGTCCTAATCAGCTCGGATAACACGGATTATCATTGCATGACATATGTTTCAACCAAGTGTCACAAAGGGGTACCTCTATGCCGCCTGTACAAAGGTCCTAGGAGATCAATTGCATTTGATTTCTCGTTTTTAACAGATCTCAACTTAGGACATCCATACCGGGACAACATAGACAACAGATAATGGACTCCTCTTTTAATGCTTAAGCATTCAACAACAGATAATATTCTCATAAGAGATTGAGGTTGTATGTCCAAACTGAAAACTTCCACCATGATACATGGCTTTGGTTAGCGGCCCAATGTTCTTCTCTAACACATGCATACTCAAACCATTTGATCCTGAAATCGCACTTACTTCAGACAAGACGAACATGCATAACATGTCACATGATATCCAACAAAGGTAAAAAGTTGATGGCGTCCCCAGAAACATGGTTACCGCTCAACAAGCAACTTATAAGAACTAAGACACATAACTACATATTCATCACCACAATAGTTTTCAAGCTATTTGTCCCATGAGCTATATATTGCAAAGATAAAGGAATGAAATTTTAAAGGTAAAACTCAAGTAATTTACTTTGGAATGGCAGAAAAATACCACATAGTAGGTAGATATGGTGGACACAAATGGCATGGGTTTTGGCTCAAGGTGTTTGGATGCACGAGAAGCATTTCCTCTCAGTACAAGGTTTGGGCTAGCAAGGTTGTTTGAAGCAAACACAAGTATGAACAGGTACAGCAAAACTTACACAAGAACATATTGCAAGCATTATAAGACTCTACACTGTCTTTCTTGTTGTTCAAACACTTTACCAGAAAATATCTAGACTTAGAGAGACCAATCATGCAAACCAAATTTTAACAAGCTCTACGGTAGTTCTCCATTAATAGATTAAACTACATGATGCAAGAGCTTAAACATGATCTATGAGAGCTCAAAACAATTGCCCAGTTGATCCAAACCATATGAAGCATTTTCTGATTCCAACCAAATATCAATCAACGAAGCAATTTCAGCCTTCGCCATGAACATTAAAGCACAACTAAGAACATAAGTGTTCCATATGAAAAGGCGGAGCGTAATATCTCCAATATAAGGATGGTGGGATCCAACTTTATTCAAACAAAAACTAAAAATAAAAGCAAAAGACGCTCCAAGTAAAGAACATAAGATGTGACAGAATAAAAATATAGTTTCACTAGAAGGGACCTGATAAGTTGTCGATGAAGAAGGGGATGCCTTGGGCATCCCCAAGCTTAGATGTTTGAGTCTTCTTAAAATATGCAGGGATGAACCACCGGGGCATCCCCAAGCTTAGACCTTTCACTCTTCTTGATCATATTGTATCATCCTCTTCTGTTGACCCTTGAAAACTTCCTCCACACCAAACTTCAAGCAAACTCATTAGAGGGTTAGTGCATAATCAAAAATTCATGGATTCGGAGGTGACATAATCATTCTTAACACTTCTGGACATTGCACAAAGCTTCTGAAAGTTAATGGAACAAAGAAACTCATTCAACATAGCAAAAGCGGCAATGCGAAATAAAAGGCAGAATCTGTCAAAACAGAACAGTCCGTAAAGACGAATTTTACAGAGGCACTTAACTTGCTCAAACGGAAAATCTCAAAACTAATGAACGTTGCGTAAATATCTGAGGATCACGCACGTAAATTGGAAGATTTTTTTGATTTTTTTACAGAGAGTTCTGCGCAAATTCGTGACAGACAGCAATTCTGTTTCTACGCAGCAATCCAAATCTAGCATCAACTTTACCATAGAGACTTTACTTGGCACAAAAAAAACATGATAAGGAGAGGTTGATACAGTAGTAACAACTTCCAAGACTCAACAATACAGTAGTAAAATAAAAACATGGGTTATCTCCCAAGAAGTGCTTTTCTTTAACGCCTTTCAGCTAGGCGCAGAAAGTGCAAATCAAGTAACATCAAGAGAAGAAGCATCAACATCATAATTTGTTCTAATAATAGAATCAAAAGGAAACTTCATTCTCTTTCTAGGGAAGTGTTCCATACCTTTCTTGAGAGGAAATTGATACTTAATATTTCCTTCTTTCATATCAATAACAGCACCAACAGTTCGAAGAAAAGGTCTTCCCAACACAATAGGACAAGATGCATTGCATTCAATATCCAAGACAACAAAATCAACGGGGACAAGGTTATTGTTAACCGTAATGCGAACATTATCAATCCTCCCCAAAGGTTTCTTTTTAGCATGTTTCTTTTTAGCATTATCAGCAAGATTAACATCCAAATAACAATTTTTTAATGGTGGCAAGTCAAGCATATCATAAATTTTCTTAGGCATAACAGAAATACTTGCACCAAGATCACATAAAGCATTACATTCAAAATCATTGAATTTCATCTTAATGATGGGCTCCCAACCATCTTCCAACTTCCTAGGAATAGAAGCTTCAAGTTTTAATTTCTCTTCCCTAGCTTTAATGAGAGCATTTGTAATATGTTTTGTAAAGGCTAAATTTATAGCACTAGCATTAGGACTTCTAGCAAGTTTTTGTAAGAACTTTATAACTTCAATAATATGACAATCATCAAAATCTAAACCATTATGTTCTACAACAATGGGATCATTGTCCCCAATATTTTGAAAAATTTCAGCAGTTTTATCACAAGCAGTTTCAGGCAATTTTGCACGCTTTGCACTAGGAGTAGAAACATTGCCAACACCAATTATTTTACCATTGATAGTAGGAGGTGTAGCAACATGTGAAGAATCAACATTACTAGTGGTGGTAATAGTCCAAACTTTAGCTACATTATTCTCTTTAGCAAGTTTTTCTTTTTCTTCTCTATCCCACCTAGCATGCAATTCAGCCAACATTCTAATATTATCATTAATTTGAACTTGGATGGTATTTGTTTTAGCAAACCTAGCATCTTTAACTTCCTCAGGCATAACTTTAAGTTTTAAAAGATCAACATCAAGACCAAGACTATCAACCTTAGAAGCAAGAACATCAATTTTACCAAGCTTTTCTTCAACAGTTTTATTAAAAGCAGTTTGTGTACTAATAAATTCTTTAAGCATCACTTCAAGACCAGAGGGTACACTCTTATTATTATTGTAAGAATTACCATAACCACTACCATTATTAGAAGGATATGGCCTATAGTTGTTGTTGCCATAATTATTCCTATAAGCATTGTTGTTGAAATTATTATTCTTAATGAAATTCACATCAACATTTTCTTCTTGAGCAACCAATGAAGCTAAAGAACATTATTAGGATCAATATGAGGTCTACCATTTGCAAGCATAGACATAATATCATCAATCTTATCACCCAAAGAAGAGGTTTCTTCAACAGAATTTACCTTCTTACCTTGAGGAGTTTTTTCAGTGTGCCATTCAGAGTAATTGATCATCATATCATCAAGAAGCTTCATCGCGGCGCCCAAGGTGATGGACATAAAAGTACCTCCAGCAGCTGAATCCAATAGCTTCCTCAAGGAAAAATTCAATCCTGCATAAAAGGTTTGGATGATCATCCAAGTAGTCAGTCCATGGGTAGGGCAATTCTTTACCAAAGATTTCATTCTCTCCCATGCTTCAGCAACATGTTCATTATCAAATTGTTTAAAATTCATAATGCTACTTCTCAAAGATATAATCTTAGCTGGAGGATAATATTTACCAATAAAAGCATCTTTACATTTAGTCCATGAATCAATACTATTTCTAGGCAAAGAAAGCAACCAATCTTTAGCTCTTCCTCTTAATGAGAAAGGAAAAAATTTCAGTTTTATAATATCACCATCTATATCCTTATACTTTTGCATTTCACAAAGTTCAACAAAATTATTAAGATGGGCAGCAGCATCATCAGTACTAACACCAGAAAATTGCTCTCTCATAACAAGATTCAGTAAAGCAGGTTTAATTTCATAGAATTCTGCTATAGTAGCAGGTGGAGCAATAGGAGTACTTATAAAATCATTATTATTTGTGCTAGTGAAATCACACAACTTAGTATTTTCAGGAGTACCCATTGTAGCAGTAATAAAGTAAACTAAGCAAATAGAATAAAGACAAGTAACTAGTTTTTTTGTGTTTTGATATAGAGCTAGTAAATAAGACAGTAAATAAGGTAACTAATTTTTGTGTGTTTTCGATATAAAGCAAACAAGACAGTAAATAAAATAAAGTAAAGCAAGACAAAAAACAAAGTAAAGAGATTGGATGTGGAGACTCCCCTTGTAGCGTGTCTTGATCTCCCCGGCAACGACGCCAGAAAAAGAGCTTGATACGCGTGAAGCACACGTCCGTTGGGAACCCCAAGAGGAAGGTGTTATGCGTACAGCAGCAAGTTTTCCCTCAGAAAGAAACCAAGGTTATCGAACCAGTAGGAGCCAAGAAGCACGTGAAGGTTGTTGGTGGAGGAGTGTAGTGCGGCGCAACACCAGTGAAACCGGCGCCAACGTGGAACCTGCACAACACAATCAAGATACTTTGCCCCAACGTAACAGTGAGGTTGTCAATCTCACCGGCTTGCTGAAAACAAAGGATTAAACGTATCGAGTGGAAGATGGTGTTTGTTTGCAAAGAACAGTAAAGAACAATAATTGCAGTAGATTGTATTCAGATGTAAAAGAATGGACCGGGGTCCACAGTTCACTAGTGGTGTATCTCCAATAAGATAACTAACATGCTGGGTGAACAAATTACAGGTGGGCAATTGACAAATAAAGATTCAATACATATCAATGATGATTAGTATGAGATTTAATCAGGGCATTACGACAAAGTACATAGACCGCTATCCAGCATGCATCTATGCCTAAATAATCCACCTTCGGGTTAGCATCCGCACCCCCTCCAGTATTAAGTTGTAAACAACAGATAATTGCATTAAGTATGGTGCGTAATGTAATCAACACAAATATCCTTAGACAAAGCATCGATGTTTTATCCCTAGTAGCAACAGCACATCCACAACCTTAGAACTTTCTCACATCGTCCTGCATTCAATGGAGGCATGAACCCACTATCGAGCATAAATACTCCCTCTTGGAGTTACAAGTATCAACTTGGCCAGAGCCTCTACTAGCAACGGAGAGCATGCAAGAACATAAACAACACATATATGATAGATTGATAATCAACTTGACATAATATTCTAGATTCATCGGATCCCGCCAAACACAACATGTAGCATTACAAATAGATGATCTTGATCATGTTAGGGAGCTCACAAGATCTAAACATGATAGCACAAGAGGAGAAGACAACCAACTAGCTACTGCTATGGACCCATAGTCCAAGGATGAACTACTCACGCATCAATCCGGAGGCGGGCATGATGATGTAGAGCCCCTACGGTGATGATTCCCCTCTCCGGCAGGGTGCTGGAGGCGATCTCCTGAATCCCCCGAGATGGGATTGGCGGCGGCGGCATCTCAGTAAGGTTTTCCCTATCGTGGCTCTCGGTACAGAGGGTTTCGCGACGAAGGCTTTAAGTAGGCGGAAGGGCGGAGTCGGAGGAGTCACGGGGGCCCCACACGCTAGGGCTGCGCGGCCCCCCTAGGCCGCGCCGCCCTAGTGTGGCGGCGCCCCGTGGCCCCACTTCGTTTCTCCCTCGGTCTTCTGGAAGCTTCGTGGAAAAATAAGACCCTGGGCGTTGATTTCGTCCAATTCCGAGAATATTTCCTTTGTAGGATTTCTGAAACCAAAAACAGCAGAAAACGGCAACTGGCACTTCGGCATCTTGTTAATAGGTTAGTGCCGAAAAATGTATAATAATGATGTAAAGTATGTATAAAACATTCAAGTATTGTCATAAAAGTAGCATGGAACATAAGAAATTATAGATACGTTTAAGACGTATCACTGGCTCATGGGTCCCGCATGTCATCCTCTACGAACAATAAAAGTTTCCTTTCTTAGAGTTATTTTTGACCCCTAATTTCTGGCTACTTCCTTTTTCTTTTGATCCCCTGCCGCCTTTGAAACGTTGAGGATTCTGCTGGCTCACGGGTCCCACATGTCAGCCTCTATGAACAATAAACCTTTCCTTTCTTGGAGTTATTTTGACCTCTAATTTCTGTCTATTTGCCTTTTTTTAAATCCTGTGTCGCCTTGGAAACGTTGAGGATGCTGCTGCCTCATGGGTCCCGCATGTCATCCTCTTAGAACGATAAATGTTTATTTTTTTATTTTTTTACCAACTTATTTTTGGTTTATTTTTTCTTTCGATCCTCTGCCGTCTTTAAAACGTTGACGACGCTGCTGGCTCATGGGTCCCCAATGTCAGCCTCCCCGTACAAAAACATGTGATATCTTGATTATTTTGCAGACAATAAACAGTGTATTTCGCTCTGAGCTATTGCAAACGAAAAAATAAATCTTTATTTTTAAATAAACAAACTTATATGTTGAATCTCCTTGTTTTTTGTTTTTGCGAAGCATAGGACTTTTCCTATTTTGGAGTGGGCTGAAATTGTACGAGTCCAAAGGCGACCAGCAGGATAGTTCGAAGGCCCAGACAGCCAGATGCAGCCCAATTGAAATATTTCTTTTCTTGGATTTTTTTTGACCCCCTGATTTCTGGCTACTTCCTTTTTTTTTTGGTCCTCTGCCGCCTTGGAAACGTTGAGACCGCTGCTGCTAAATGGGACCCGCATGTCATCCTCTATGTGCAATAAAAATTTCTTTTCTTGGATTATTATTTTTGGCTCCTGATATTTGGTCACTTGCCTTTTTCTTTCGATCTCATGCCACCTTTGAAACGTTGGGGAACCTGCTGGCTCATGGGACCCGCATGTCATCCTCTATGTACTATAAAAGTTCATTTTCTTGGTTTTTTTTCACCCTCTGATTTTTGGCTATTTCCTTTTTCTTTTGATCCCCTGCTGCCTTGGAAACGTTGAGTAAGCTGCTGACTCATGGGACCGGCTTGTCATCCTCTATGTAAAATCAACTTTCTTTTCTTGGAGCTTTTTTTTACCCCCTAATTACTGGCTTCTTTCTTTTTCTTTTGATCTCAAGCCGCATTTGAAACGTTGGGACCGCTGCTGAAAATGGGACCCGCATGTCATCCTCTATGTACAATAAAGTTTATTTTTGGCGATTTCCTCTTTTCTTTTGATCCCCTGCCGCCTTGGAAACGTTGAGTAAGCTGCTGACTCATGGGACCCGCATGTCATCCTCTATGTACATTGTACAATCAACTTTCTTTTTTTGGAGTTTATTTTTGACCCCCTAATTTTTGGCTACTTTCTTTTTCTTTTGATCCCCTGCCGCCTTTGAAACGTTGAGGATGCTGCTGCCTCATGATCCCGCATGTCAGCCTCTCAGAACAAAAAAATGTTTCTTTTCATGGATTTTTTTACCAACTGATTTTTGGTTTATTCTTTCTTTCGATCCTCTACCGCCTTTAAAATATTGACGACCCTGCTGGCTCATGGGTCCCTGATGTCAGCCTCTCGGTACAAGAAAACATGTGATATCTTGATTATTTTGCAGACAATAAACAGTGTATTTCGCTCTGAGCTAGCAAACGGATAAATTAGATCTTTATTTTTACATAAACAAACTCATATGTTGAATCTCCTTGTTTTTTTGTTTTTGCGGAACATAGGACTTTCCAGTTTTGGAGTGGGCTGAAATCGTACGAGGCAAATGGGACCCGCATGTCATCCTCTATGCACAATAAAAGTTTCTTTCGCGGATTATTTTTGCCTCCTGATATTTGTCACTTGCCTTTTTCTTTCGATCTCATGCCAACTTTGAAACGTTGAGAACGCTGCTGCAAAATGGGACCCGCATGTTATCCTCTATGTACAATAAAAAAAATTTCTTGGATTATTTTTGGGACCTGATATTTCTCACTTGCCTTTTTCTTTCGGTATCATGCCGCCTCTGAAACGTTGACGAAGCTGCTGGCTCGTGGGTCCCGCAAGTCATCCTCTAGGTAGAATAAAAGTTTCCTTTCTTGGAATTATTTTTACCCCTGATTTCTGGCTACTTCCTTTTTCTTTTGATCCCGTGCCGCCTAGGAAACGTTGAGACCGCTGCTGTAAAATGGGACCCGCATGTCATCCTCTATATACAATAAAGTTTCTTTTCTTGAATTATTTTTGGCTCCTGATATTTGGTCACTTCCTTTTTCTTTCGATCCCGGCCCCCCTTGGAAACGTAAGACCACTGCTGAAAAATGGGACCCGCATGTCATAATCTATGTACAATAAAGTTTCTTTTCTTGTATTATTTTTGGCTACTGATGTTTTGGCACTTGCCTTTTTTCTTTCGATCTCATGTCGCCTTCGAAACGTTGAGACCGCTGCTGCAAAATGGGACCCATATGTCATCCTCTATGTACAATAAAGTTTCTTTTTCTTGGATTATTTTTTGCTCCTGATATTTGGTCACTTTCCTTTTTCTTTTGATCTCATGCCGCCTCTGAAACGTTGAGTTGGTAGCTGGCTCATGGGACCCGCATGTCATCCTGTATGTACAATAAAAATTATTTTCTTGGATTTTTTTTACACCCTGATTTTTGGTCACTTGCCTTTTTTCTTTCGATCATGTGCCGCCTTTGAAATTGAGGACGCTGCTGGCTCATGGGTCCCACATGTCAGCCTCTATGAACAATAAACCTTTCCTTTGTTGGATTTATTTTTTACCCCTAATTGCTGGATATTTGCCTTTTTCTTTTGATCCCCTGCGGCCTTTGAAACGATGAGGACGATGCTGGCAGGTCGGTCCCACATGTCATCTTCTATGAAGAATAAAAGTTTCCTTTGTTGGATTTACTTTTGACCCCTAATTTCTGGCTATTTGCCTTTTTTTTCTTTTGATCATCTGCCGACTTTGAAATGATGAGGAGGCTGCTGGCAGATCTGTCCCACATGTCAACCTCTCTGAACTATAAATGTTTCCTTTCTATGATTTATTTTTTACCCCTATTTTTGGGATACTTGCTTTTTTTGGGATCTCCTACCGCATTTGAAATGTTGAGGACGCTGCTGGCTCGTGTGAAAGAACATGTCCATTGCCCATGTGTGGTTTTGGTAATTGATGACAATCCCTATGGACTAACGGTTGCTTTGAGAATCAATCTTAGGTCAAGTCCATAGCCATGTCGGACTCAAGGTTGTAAGATGGAGAAGACGGAGTACAATGACGAAGACGGTGTCGAAGAGAGACGAAGACGGTGTTGAAGATGAAGAGAGAAGACGGCGTAGAAGATGAAGAGAGAAGACGGCGTTGAAGATGGATGAAGACGGTGGCGTGTATGTTGAAGGAAGACAGTGGCATATACAATCATGAAGAGTATGAAGACGGAGCTTGCCGACTCGAGAAGAACGCGCGAAGACAAGGTTTGTGCTCGATAGGTTAGCGGGTCGCATCATCGGAGAGAGCTCAAACCTTGCATGCATTGCATCGTGTTCTTGGTTCTTCTTGGTTCTTATGCATGAAACGGATTTCGGTTGCATCGCATGTGCATGTGCGAGGGTGATGATTTTCCCGATATACCGTATTGAGAGGTTACACCTCTATGACCATGAGAAAATCATCACTCACTCTTTTGCATGATTTCATCATGTGAGGAGGTACTTGTCGCCCTCTTTCCAACGAAATTGGTTTCACGTCATTCCGATCTTCCTAGCTCAAGATATTGCGTTTTCCGTATGCATCTATTTGAAAAAGAAAAAGGAAAACCATATTGGGGCGGCCGGTACTACCGCGTGCGGTACCGGCCCAACTTCCGCACAGCCCGTAATACGGTACTACCGGCCTGGTACCGGCCCGGTACCGCCTTGGATCCAGTAAGCCTGTACGGGCTGTGCGGAAGTTGGGCCGGTACCGCACGCTACCGGCCCAACTTCTTGCCGCGCCCAGCCATCTCCAACCCGCACCCGCGCTTGGGCCGCCGCCGCAGCCCAGCTAACTCGCGCCCGCACGCCAGCCCACCGCCGCAGTCGCTCGCCCTGGCCACGCACGCGCGTGACGCCGCTCGCCCGCGCTCGATCGAAGCGGGGCCTTGACCCGGATCGGGAGCACCCTCGATCCCCACGCTTCTCCCGCCCGCGCCAATTCGGCCCGGATTTCTCCCGCGCGTGGCTTGCCGCCAAGGCTGCTGCTGCCTGGCTCACCGCGCAGCATGCTGCCTGCCATGCTGCCTGTCCTGCCGCTGCACATACATGCACTGCTACGCCGCACACTGCTGCTGCTGTCCCTCTCTCTCTCTCTCTCTCTCTCTCTCTCGCTCTCGTTTTTGCACTGTTTTGAACACAAGCGGTAATACCGCTCCACAGAGCGGTACTACCGGTTTTGGGCTGTTTTTCAGATCTGGTTTTTGGAGGAAAAACGGTAGTACCGCTTGGGGAGAATCTGACCGTTTTTCCAGCCCCCAACAGCTATATTTTGGAGCCCCTACTTATACCTCTCTTCCACCTCCGGCCCAACTACTTCTTCCCCTCCACTCTCTCTCCTCCATTGTTGACCTTGAGTTCTTTCTTCCTCCTCTTGATCCCCCCACTATTTGTTGCATATTTTTGGGGGAAAGGATAGAGGAGATCTAGATCTAGAGCTTCACCAATTGAATCCCTCTCCAAGTGAGGGGATCTTGCTAGATCTAGATCTTGGAGTTATTTGGTGTTTCTCCACATTTTTGTTCTTCCTCCCTTATTCCCCCAATAGCTTGTGTAGCTTTGTTGGAATTTGGGAGAGAAGAACTTGGGCATCTTAGTGGTGTTCTTATCCATTGCATTAGGTGCATCGGTTTGGGTTCTCTCCGGGGTTTCGATCTCGTAGAGGGCATGTTCCCTTAGTGGTGTTCTTGGAGCCTTTTGTGGCCTTGTAGCCTTTTGTGGCCTTGTAGCCTTTTGTGGCCATCTTGCCTTAGTGGCCTTCTTGCCTTTAGTGGCCGCGTTGCCTCTTGTGTCACCGTGACTCCTTGGTGGCCTTGTAGCCTTAGTGATCTTATCGTCTTAGTGGCGTGGTGGTCTTTGTGGCGGTGTGGCCTTTGTGGAGTGTGTTATCCTCTTGTGGCGCATTAGCATCTTGGTGGCTTGGTGGTGTGTGGTGCCTCTTGTGGCCGTGTACTTGAGAGCCTCCGTGTTGTGGAGTTGCCTCAAGCTTGATACTTGGCGTTTGCCCAAGCTTGTACGGGTTCGGTGACCACCCTCAAGTGTCCCTTAGTGGATCAAGGCTTTCCTTTGGTGGAAAGGCTCGAGGAGAATACAGTGGCCCTAGTTGGCTTCTTGGAGTGCCTCGTGCCTCCACACCGCTCCAACGGAGACGTAGCACCCTTGGGTGTGAACTTCGGGATACATCGTCGTCTCCTCGTGCACCGGTTACTTCTCAACCCGAGCTCCTTTACCTATGCGCTTTACATTGTGATATCTATCATGCTTGATGCTATACCTATCTTGTTATCACCTTGTTGCTCATCATGCTAGCATAGGTTGTTGGAGCTCTTAGGCAAACTCCTAGTTGATAGGCCTTGAGCTAAACTAGTAAACACAAGTGTAGTTTTATTCCGCCTAGTTTAGCTCTCAAGTAGAAGTTTTTATACACCGCCTATTCACCCCCCCCCCTCTAGGCGACGTCCTAGTACATTCAATTGGTATCAGAGCTAGGGCTCTCTTATCTTGTTGGGCTTCACCGCCTAGAGAGTATGGCGTCGACTAGAGGATTAGTGCACATTTCCTCTCTTACATTTGATGGCACTAATTATGATGCTTGGAAATTCTACATGCTTGATTATTTTAGGGGCATGCACCCACATGTGGAGCAAATTCTTGATATGGGTTTTTCTCCTCCTAAGGATCCACAAAATCCAACCTTTGAGGAGAAGAAAAACTCTTATCTAGATGCTCAAGCTACTAAAGTGCTTTGCCATGTTGTGAGTCATGTAGTGATTTCCTCCATAGCGCCTTTCCGGAGTGCTCATGAGTTTTGGACAAAGCTTCGAGATACATATGGTGGGTCCAAGACCATTGAGGATGATCACACTCCTTCCACTTCACCAATGTGTGGTAAGACACAAGGTAATGATATGGTGAGTGGTGATGAACATTGCATTGTTGATGGTGAGCCTTCTCTTGATGATTCTTCATCCCTATCCCATTGCAATGTTTCATCTATGGACTTGAACACTTATAGCACTATAAATGCTTTACATGCTAGTGTTGATAGTCCTTGCATATCTTCATTCCATGATGATATGCTTGCCTTGTCTTGTTGCCATAATGAAAATACTTTGCTTTCCTCTAGTATTTGTGTAACTAACAATGTAGAGGAAACCAAAGATGCTATGGGCCAAGACAAGATCTTGGATGGAGCTTCAGTTACATCGTCCTCTTCATCATCTCATGGTTCCCACACTTGCCTTATGGCTAAGGCTTCTAAGGTATCTCCTTCCTTGGAACCTTATATATCTAGTGATGATGAGGATGATGATATGGAAGAACTTAATGTTGCTTCCTTAAACATGATGGGTGAGTTGGTTTTTCATGCTCTTCATAATAAGAAATTTGCTTGCTCTAAATTCACGAAAATCTTGACTTTTGCCATTGAGAGCACAAAAATTATTGAGAAAAAGGAAGAGCATGAGCGCGAGTATGCAATTGAGATTGCAACGCTTAGTGAAGCTCTTAAAGAACAACAAACCACCAATGAATCTCTTGAGGAGACCTTTACTCTAGAGCTACTTATGGTAAAGGAATCTCGTGATAGAGCTTTAGAGGTGGCACATGATTTTCAAATTAAAAATGGTGAGCTAGTAATTGCTCATGCTAAACTCCTTGAGGATTTTGAGCTTCTCAAAAGTAGCTCTAGGGCTATTGAGAGTGAGCTCATCAAACTCACCGAGTCACATGAGCAATTTAAGGCTCCCAACCTAATAGAGCTTGCTAAGTTGCCTTCTCCTTGTGCTATAATTGATAATGCTTGTGCTACTAACTCTACCTCTTGTGTGAAGCTTCCATCTTGAAGGAGAATGTTGAGCTAAGGGCTCAACTTGCTTTGCTAACAAGCAATTATGAGAAATTGGAAGAAAATTATGGAAAACTTTCTAGCTCCCATGATGATCTTCTAGTATCTCATGATTTGCTAAAGTTAGCTCATGAGGCTATCATGTCAAAGGTAAAATCTTGTGAGCCTCATGTGAGTACTAGCACTACCTCTCAAAATGATATTTTGCCATGTGCTAGTGCTTTTAGTTCACCCACTCATGCTATTGATTTATCTTGTGGTGAACTACCTTCTATGCCTTGTTGCTCTACAATTCCATGTGCTAGTGCTAGTAATTCACCCACCCATGCTATTGCTATATCTTGTGGTGAATTACATACCTTGCCTTGTTGCTCTAACAATGAAGCTTCCACTTCCTCTAGTACTTGCGTTGTCACTAACCATGTAGGGGAAATCGAAGAGCTCGAGGCCCAAGTCTCTTCTTTGAAGAAGGACTTGGTAAAGGGTCATGAAGGGAAACAATCCCCCAATGACAAGAGTGGACTTGGATTCAACTCCAACAACAAGAACAAGTCCACCACGCACAAGCGGAAGAAGGGACAAGGGCATGTGAAGGACCCTGCCAAGATTGTGTGCTTCAAGTGCAAGATTGAAGGGCATCATGTTAGATCGTGCCCCTTGAAGAAGATGCCACTTGACGAGAAGAAACAAGGGAAGCGGCCTCAAGATGGAGTTCATGGTCTACCTCAAGGCCAAGCTCAAGGTCTTCCTCGACTTGAAGAAAGGCCGCTACCCAAGAAGGATCAAGCCAAGGCTCCCGTTGTGGAGAAATCAAGTGAGAAGAAGGAGAAGAGAAGGACATGCTACATATGCCGTGAGATGGGCCACATCTCCTCCTTTTGCACTATTGGTAACTCATCCAACCCTATCTTGATCGATGGTGCTTATTCTCTTTGCAAGGATAATGTTGGAAATGTGTTTGCCAAATATATGGGCACTCAATGTGGTTTCTCAAAAAGAACCATTTGGGTTGCCAAGCCTATTGTGACTAACTTCTTAGGACCCAACTTGGTTGGGGACCAACAAGCCAAAATTTGATCAATAGGTACAAGTGGAGGGCATGGAGGCTTGACTAGTTCATGAAGACTTGGGGGATCTTCATCATTTTCACCTCCTCAAGTCAAGTATTATTCCTTTCATCCTTTACCCATGCACCTCCTTGCTGTAACAAGTCCTCAACTCCTTTACATTGAAAGTTACTCGCTCCCCTTTCACATGTGTTGGTTTTGTACCTTGCATGTGGTTGTGTATGTTGTGCTTCCTACTTTCTTATCTTGCTTCCATGCTTATATATGTTGGGTGGCACATCATGTACAATTGTTGTTTGTTGAGCCTATTGCATCTTATTGATATCTTAGTTGTTGGCTCATGTGAGAAATTAATGGACTATTCCATTTTGGGGGAGTGATATGCTTTGTGCACTTCACAATCCTAAGATGTGCGACATGATGAATTAAAATTCTATAATGTCCATTAATTATCTCACTTGGTTCTTATTTGCCTCTTGCACGGAAAATGTCTTTATCACATTATGGGGGAGTATTATGCTTTGTGCATCTTACAAGCCTAGAAAATGTGAACATTTGAGGTTGTGTCACATAGAATTGATATTATAGATTATCTTGTTCCTATGTGACATGTGTGCTCAAACAAACCCCATTTTACCATATGCTTTGTTTCTTGTGCAGATGATCTTGGATATAACCTCAATCCACCATAAGGAAATATTTCCTATATATCTCTTGTCCTTGGATAATTGATAACATATTATGGGGTATGTCTTTGGATCATCCTCGCACTTGGCTCATGTGCTCAATTGCTTCATTTATTGCCAAGAATTTGTTGTTGTGGGTTTGACTCCCATGTGTCTTCCTTGCTTCTTATGTATCTCCTCTTTTCACTTGAACCTTGTTAGTGTTTTGATAAACAATGGTAGAGCGATGATCCCGTATTTGTGCATTTTGTATTCAAATGCAAAATCATAAATAGTGCACTAATCTTGGGGGAGCTCTACTATGTTTGCTAGAACACTCTCTTGTTTCAAGAATTTGACTTGGAAGACAAACCTTTTCTTTTCGGTACTTTTGTGCCATCATGAAAAGTGTTGAGGGTTTGGTTTATTTGGAACCTTGCTTTCTTTGGGAGTTGGCTATCTCATTACTTGATATTTGGCTTTACTTTTCTAAAATGAGATAAGTCCTTGAGCATGCTTGTTTTGGATATCTTGCTCTATTTCTCTTGTACCTATCTTGTGTGTGCATGTTTCTTTGTGGATAAATATCTTTGTGATGTTTTCCACTTAGAGAAACTTATATACATAAGAGATGGTGCATATCTTTTGATATCCCTCTTTGTTGGAGTCCATTCCTTTATTCTTATTTGACTCTTTGATGACTCCACAAAGAACTTGGCTATGAGTGCTCGTTTTATCCTATTTGCATCTTCAAGCACTCATAGTTGATTTTGGCACATGCTTCTAGTGATATTGTGGGAGTGATGATGCCATGCTTGTGCACCTTATTCTTCAATGCAAATTGTTTATCTTGTGCACAAACTTTGGGGGAGCTTCCACATATTACTTAGAGCATATTGTTGGTTCATTGATTGCTTGCTTCATTTGTCGAAGCTTTCTCACCTTCACATCCTCTTGCAATCTTTGATCCTCAATATAGTTTGATTTCCTCCGAATATTCGTCATTGAATATGTACATTTGATTTCACTCACAATTATGAGAAATGCACAACTTATGGAGGAACGCTCACTATATTGGCCTTCCAAACCTTTCGTCCATTTTGGCAATCGATGCCAATGGGGGAGAAGTTTGGAGGGTTTAAGGGAATTGCTTTTGTGGTTCTTAAGCATTTGCCTTTCATGCCTTGCATTTGTTGCTTTGCATGGTTGAATATTTAGAGGATACTCCGCTAGGCTTTAATTGCCGGTATATGCAATGAAATTCAAGTTCATTCACACATGCATATATTATGGGGGAGTTTGTTCTAAATATTCAACTTGGGGTTGTTCGCTAAATTCCATATTTAAACCCTCTCAAAGAGATTGTCATCAATTACCAAAATGGGGGATATTGAAAGAACATGTCCATTGCCCATGTGTGGTTTTGGTAATTGATGACAATCCCTATGGACTAACGGTTGCTTTGAGAATCAATCTTAGGTCAAGTCCATAGCCATGTCGGACTCAAGGTTGTAAGATGGAGAAGACGGAGTACAATGACGAAGACGGTGTTGAAGAGAGACGAAGACGGTGTTGAAGATGAAGAGAGAAGACGGCATAGAAGATGAAGAGAGAAGACGGCGTTGAAGATGGATGAAGACGGTGGCGTGTATGTTGAAGGAAGACGGTGGCATATACAATCATGAAGAGTATGAAGACGGAGCTTGCCGACTCGAGAAGAACGCGCGAAGACAAGGTTTGTGCTCGATAGGTTAGCGGGTCGCATCATCGGAGAGAGCTCAAACCTTGCATGCATTGCATCGTGTTCTTGGTTCTTCTTGGTTCTTATGCATGAAACGGATTTCGGTTGCATCGCATGTGCATGTGCGAGGGTGATGATTTTCCCGATATACCATATTGAGAGGTTACACCTCTATGACCATGAGAAAATCATCACTCACTCTTTTGCATGATTTCATCATGTGAGGAGGTAGCTCTTGTCGCCCTCTTTCCAACGAAATTGGTTTCACGTCATTCCGATCTTCCTAGCTCAAGATATTGCGTTTTCCGTATGCATCTATTTGAAAAAGAAAAAGGAAAACCATATTGGGCCGGCCGGTACTACCGCGTGCGGTACCGGCCCAACTTCCGCACAGCCCATCCAGGCTTACTGGATCCAAGGCGGTACCGGGCCGGTACCAGGCCGGTAGTACCGTAACTCAGTTACGGTACCAGGCCGGTACCGGGCCCGGTATTACCGGCCCAGCTTCTTGCCGCGCCTAGCCATCTCCAACCCGCACCCGCACGCCAGCCCACCGCCGCAGTCGCTCGCCCTGGCCACGCACGCGCGTGACGCCGCTCGCCCGCGCTTGATCGAGGCGGGGCGTTGACCCGGATCGGGAGCGCCCTCGATCCCGACGCTTCTCCCGCCCGCGCCAATTCGGCCGGGATTTCTCCCGCGCGTGGCCTACTGCCAAGGCTGCTGCTTCCTGGCTCACCGCGCAGCATGCTGCCTGCCACGCTGCCTGTCCTACCGCTGCACATACATGCAATGCTGCGCCGCACACTGCTGCTGCTGTCCCTCTCTCTCGTTTTTGCACTGTTTTGAACACAAGCGGTAGTACCGCTCCACAGAGCGGTACTACCGGTTTTGGGCCGTTTTTCATTTCTGGTTTTTGGAGGAAAAACGGTAGTACCGCTTTGCACAGCGGTAGTACCGCTTGGGGCGAATCTGACCGTTTTCCAGCCCCCAACAGCTATATTTTGGAGCCCCTATTTATACCTCTCTTCCACCTCCAGCCCAACTACTTCTTCCCCTCCACTCTCTCTCCTCCATTGTTGACCTTGAGTTCTTTCTTCCTCCTCTTGATCCCCCCACTATCTGTTGCATATTTTTGGGGGAAAGGATAGAGGAGATCTAGATCTAGAGCTTCACCAATTGAATCCCTCTCCAAGTGAGGGGATCTTGCTAGATCTAGATCTTGGAGTTATTTGGTGTTTCTCCACATATTTGTTATTCCTCCCTTATTCCCCCAATAGCTTGTGTAGCTTTGTTGGAATTTGGGAGAGAAGAACTTGGGCATCTTAGTGGTGTTCTTATCCATTGCATTAGGTGCATCGGTTTGGGTTCTCTCCGGGGTTTCGATCTCGTAGAGGGCATGTTCCCTTAGTGGTGTTCTTGGAGCCTTTTGTGGCCTTGTAGCCTTTTGTGGCCTTGTAGCCTTTTGTGGCCATCTTGCCTTAGTGGCCTTCTTGCCTTTAGTGGCCGTGTTGCCTCTTGTGGCACCGTGACTCCTTGGTGGCCTTGTAGCCTTAGTGATCTTATCGTCTTAGTGGCGTGGTGGTCTTTGTGGCGGTGTGGCCTTTGTGGAGTGTGTTAGCCTCTTGTGGCGCATTAGCATCTTGGTGGCTTGGTGGTGTGTGGTGCCTCTTGTGGCCGTGTACTTGAGAGCCTCCGTGTTGTGGAGTTGCCTCAAGCTTGATACTTGGCGTTTGCCCAAGCTTGTACGGGTTCGGTGACCACCCTCAAGTGTCCCTTAGTGGATCGAGGCTTTCCTTTGGTGGAAAGGCTCGAGGAGAATACAGTGGCCCTAGTTGGCTTCTTGGAGTGCCTCGTGCCTCCACACCACTCCAACGGAGACGTAGCACCCTTGGGTGTGAACTTCGGGATGCATCGTCGTCTCCTCGTGCACCGGTTACTTCTCAACCCGAGCTCCTTTACCTATACGCTTTACATTGTGATATCTATCATGTTTGATGCTATACCTATCTTGTTATCACCTTGTTGCTCATCATGCTAGCATAGGTTGTTGGAGCTCTTAGGCAAACTCCTAGTTGATAGGCCTTGAGCTAAACTAATAAACACAAGTGTAGTTTTATTCCGCCTAGTTTAGCTCTCAAGTAGAAGTTTTTATACACCGCCTATTCACCCCCCCCCTCTAGGCGACGTCCTAGTACATTCATCGTGGGTCCCACTTGGCATCCTCTTTGGACGATAAACCTTCATTTCTTGTTAATGACTGGTTTATCTGTATTATTTTTGCAGACTAATACAAGCTCTTTCGCTCCAAGATCTTGCAAGTTAATAGAATAAATCATGGAATTATTAGGATATGTTTTAAATTTCAAATCCACTTCATGAATTTTTAAAAATACCGTGATCCATGTGGGTATGGAGCGATCAAGGATTTTCATATTGGCCATGAGCAGTTTCAAAATTTGCAACCCAATAATTCAAAATAAATACAAACAACTTTTATGTAGAATCTCCGTGTTTTTGTTTTTTGCCAATCATAGGATCTGTGGTTCTTTAGAAAAGGGCCGACATTGCATGAGCAGAAAGGCCCATTTGTAGTTATTGGGCTTCGACAGCCGGAGCAAGTAGGCCAATAGCAAATACCATGTAGATGGCCGTTGGAACCCAAAAGTATTTGTTGCCTAGACTTAGATGCCAAACTCAGCCTTATTGACATGAACCTTCCTATGCACACGACAATTTCAGTCCGATCCGTGTACGAAACACAAGATCCAACCCTTCGTGTGAGGAAGCAGGTGGCAGCACACCTCCAGATGCTCAATCGTACATACGCATATCATATAGGAGTTGTCGTATGTACATCAGTTCCGTATTGACATGTTTTTTTCTTTGGTTCACATGTGGGGTCCACACAGTCACCTAGGTCGCACATCTACTTCCTTGCTCGTAGTTGATGCATGTTCAGTTTGGGGATGGGGTGGAACCGAACACACCCCCGTGCCAGTGGATATACTTTACCCTTTAGCGGCGAAAAAATAGGAATGGTCCTCTCATGAGTATGATCAACAAGAGGTGGCTATATTATAAAGGACGTACACACATTGTAATTATAGTGCTGAAATAGAGTCAATCCTAAAACAGCCATGCATGGGTTATAATATGAAGGCAACACGAAATACAAAAGCAGGGCAGTGTTCAAATAAACTGATTCAAACTAGTACATACTAAAAACAGTGTACTACTTCTCAACACTTCAAGCATAATAAAAAAGTGTGTCAGTGTTTTTTTTAAAGGTAACGCCGAACGGGCAATGTTCAAAGCAGGCTTAAACCACATAGCCGCTTGTCGGACATTATCCCAACCATCTCTGGGAAGGCTGATAACTCCCACAGTCTCACCTTCATCTGGCTGGAGGTTGCAGAGCAAAATTTTAGGGTATTGATTATGAAGAATCTTCCGGTATGCTGTGTAGACGCAGTTTTTCCTCATGAATGGAACCAATGTGCCATCAGGAGCTTTGGATTCACACTTCTTCAGGTTGGCAATGATCGGGTAATTGAGTCCGAGGAACAGAGAGTGGTCGCCGAGGCTGTTAACCTGCCTCCAAAGAAAGTCCCCTGCACGTGCAGTAGATAAGGGATCCTGCTCAAAGACGTAGGTGGCAACAAGAGGATACTGCCGTAGCTGAAGACCATTAGCAGCATAGGGAATGTCAGGAGGTACTTCAGCATTGGCAATCCCAATGTTGTTTACTGTAAGGATGATCATCAATCGCTTGCCATCAGCAGATGGAGCGAGGAACCACGCGTACTGCTGATCATCCACCACCGGTGGCGGGATTACAAACGGGAGCATCAGGTTTTCTGCAATATTAGAAATGGAGACGAAAAGGGTGTTACTGGCAACCATATTCAAATAGCAGCATTGTTCATCGTTCATGCTCACAGTATAAATACGACTATGTAAGCTAAGGACATTGGTCATTCATGTGTTCAAATCGAGTGTCCAATATATCAGTTATACTGCATCCATCCCACGAAACTAGTCTTAACTTCGCCAAAACTAGACACTAGTTAGTGTATACACAGTTATATACTACCTCTGTCCCACCGAAAGTGTCTGAGATTTGTCCAAATTCAGATGTATCTAGACAGTGAAAGCATATAGATACATTCAAATTTTGACAAATATATATCATCTTAAGTTTAAGTCATGTGTTGTAGTTAATTCCCTTTGTCTTAAATGATCTATTAGAGAGCTTCCCTGTGACCACCCGAAGGGTAAGAAATGTTGAACTGTATAAGTGGATTGCCTAGACCTTTCCATCAGTTCGGACTTTTGGTTGTGTTTGCTAGTCCATGAAGCTTGACATGGTGTCAGAGCCAGGGTCTCGAGTTCGAGCCCTGGCTTTCGCAATTTATCCTAAAATTGTTGTTGCCCCCTCGGAGTCCACGTATATGCCTCTTGAGCTATACCTCTGAGTCTTTCCACGTGTTGACTTGTCTCCCATCACACGTGAGGGGGGATGTTGAATTGTATAAGTGGATGCAGCTATCCATTCAGTAGAAGAATTTGCATTTTAGAGTTGAAGGTTAATAATCTCTTCTCTAATATTACTAGTAAAGGGTACACATGGTATTTGTTTACCTCATTTTCGCGTTCTAAAAAAGGTACGCTATATGGTTGTGCTAAGTTAAACTGATTTAAGTCTGTTCAAGTTTATCGAAAATTATACTACCAACATCTAAAGAATCAATATAGGTTCATATATTACAAAAGATATTTAGATTTTGTTTTCTCGAACACATGCCTAGTCGTGCATCATTATGTATTAGAGAAAACCGCTGAGAAGGCGGGAGCATACAGGGTTGTAGCAAGGCTACGAAAAACTGAGAAAGCAAAAAGAAAGAACTATACAGGGGACTACATGCAGCTAACTTTGTTAGGCCTGCAGGTGCTAAATCTTATATATATTTGAGGTTGTAGATATTACTCGTAAACTTACTCAAACTTAAATAACATTGAATTAGGAAAAAGATAACCGGAGTTATTTTGAATGAGGGGACGTCACAATCACTAATCAAAGGATAATTGTGGGAAACTGAAATCTATTCAAGAAAATGGGAGAAACAATGTACTCCGTATCAAAACCAAAATTAATAATACCATTTTGCAGATTGTTCACCGATATAAATAAAGAACTGTTTGATCTGCACGTAGGTACATCCAATCAAGGCTTTTTCCCCGATCTCTAGAAAATACCGATGGGCACATGTATTACCCGTTTGCAAAACGCCAGTCCAAATACCGGCTAAGTTTTTCCAAAAAAAACTTAAAATTTATGTAAAATATATCAAAGGTCGTCCAATTTTACACAAATTTTGGTAAACACCGGCCGGTGCTTTCTTACACCGATAGGTACCCAAAAAATCAAGTTATCGGTAAGATTACAGCCAAGAACTAAAACTATGCATCGGATTGATCAGATTTTACACATAATAATTATTAATAGCATCACTATTAATAGGGAAGATTTATATTAAAATATAAGCTACGCATGTAATTACAAATGATTTTCTTCTATTTTTCTGTTTCTATGTTAACATTTGAGATACTTGTTAATTACATCCATATTCTGCAGTGGCATAGAGTTACTAATTCAGGAATGCATTCACATACGGAGTATACTATGTTTGCTGATGACTGATTAGTACTAATTCATTGCAAGCAACGGTTCATTCATATTCAGAAAAGGATGTGATTGTTAAGTCATATACTTATGAAAGTCCTTATGCATTATCTCTCTGATGCAGATGGCAGGGGTCTCTCGTCCTCCTTTTGGAGCAAAAATCAATTACTGTAGTTATATATGAAACAATGGGTGTAAAAGGTTATCAAAAAGGGTGCCTTCATAGTGCTACATTATCTTTTGAGATACTGGTTAATTACATCCATATTCTGCAGTGGCGTAGAGTTACTAATTCAGGACTGCAATCACATACTGAGCATACTATGTTTGTTGGTGACTAATTCCTACTAATTCATTGCAAGCAACGGTTCATTCATATTCAGCAAAAGGGGGTGTGATCATTAAGTCATTTATGAAAGGTAAAATATAAACAAGGTAGTTCATGAATAACTTCATTGATTAAGGCAGTGTATCATGCAATGCAACATAAGGACTGAAAAAATACCATTTGCGGTGTCCCAGAAGTACGTGGAGCCCTCAGTTTCGTCCACCGCAAAAACGTGGCCACCAAGTTCAATGGCATCACAGTACTTTGGATAATCAGATGCATGTGTAAGGGCCTTCAGCAGTCTCCAGTCGCCACCCCCTTCAAGGTAGAAAATCCTTTTGTCGAACAAGGCGATGAGCTTGTAATCTGCGTACCTCCCACTTTTTGTGGGCACTTGGCAGATTACAATCTTAAACAAATTAATTACTCGTGGACCCTAGGAAACATCGTATGCAACAGCAGATTGATATGAAACACTACTATAACCAATCTTCGAAGCAGGTAGGGATGGAAGGGGGATATGTCGCTCGGTGTAGATGTTCACGAGGCACCACCCATGATGATCGGCAGCGGCGATCCAGTCGCCGTTCGCGCCAAGCCATTTTCTGTCGTGCATGAACGGCAGGGCGACAGAACGGCGAGGATGGTCGAGGGGCACCAGGTCGTACACGGTATCATGCAGACGAGATGCTGTTGCCATGTCCCAGTGTTCATCGAACCAATAAGCAGGCGGAGGCATCAGCAGGCAGGGTTCATCCCAATGGTGCATCTTACCTTCATCCTTACTGATCATGTCGTAGAGCTCCCTGGAACATGCGGCAAGTCGGACGGTGTAGGTAACGTCTAGATGCGCAGCGATGAGGTCGATGTTGTCGCCAGTGAGAGCCTCCAAGTGGCCGTCCCCGCCGCCCCGGCAAAGCCTAGAATAATCCATCACGTGAAGATGGATTTAGGTGGATGGCGGATGCAACTGCGCTTGGGGTTTTCGGAGGAGAGGGCGAGCGCTATGGAAGGAACGATGCGGCGCGCGGCCGGCCGGGGTAAGGAGAGAAAGGTATAGTACTAGTGATGCGGCGTGGTGGGGATCGAGATCCTGCGCGTGCGCGTGATTCTGGGAGGGTGAAGAAGAAGATGATAGACATGCAAGGGGCAAAAACTAGGTAGTACTCTAGGCTGCTGCTGCGACTGGGCGCCGATTTGACTGTTGGTAGACTAGCACGCCACCCATCTATAAATTTGCGACGATGTTTGGTGCAGTGATGTCTCGTCACATCAGGTTGACCAGAGAGGTTTTTTTTTACAGTTTCCATTTCGATATATTTTTCGCCAATTATCGTAGTTCTCTACATGCCAGACACACGTACCTTAACACGTGGGCAGCATGCAACCACGCGAGCACCAAAATGGAATGAGAAATGTTTTAGAGCAGAACTTCATTTTCAATGCCTTTCCTAGCTTGGTTTGGAAACCGGACAGAGCTTCAGTGACTTGATGCTTCCAAGATACATTGTGACTGTGTCCCACCATCTACCATCCATTTGAGATCCAACGTTCCAAACTATCTCTTATTTCGAAGCTAAAAAAGAAAAACTATTCAGAAAATTTTGAAAAAAATCCAGTAATATGTAGATGCCTTTGATGTCTACGGGTGCTTCTATTCTTGTAGACAGTGTTGGGCCTCCAAGAGCAGAGGTTTGTAGAACAGCAGCAAGTTTCCCTTAAGTGGATTACCCAAGGTTTATCGAACTCAGGGAGGAAGAGGTCAAAGATATCCCTCTCATGCAACCCTGCAACCACAAAGCAAGAAGTCTCTTGTGTCCCCAACACACCTAATAGGTGCACTAGTTCGGCGAAGAGATAGTGAAATACAAGTGGTATGAATGAATATGAGCAGTAGTACGACGCCAGAAAATAGCTCGCTGGCGTGCAGTTAATGGTAGTAATATTGCGGGAAGTAAACAAGCAGTAGTAACGCAGTAAAACAGTAAACAAGCAGCGATATCAGTATTTAGGAACAAGGCCTAGGGATTAGACTTTCACTAGTGGACACTCTCAACATTGATCACATAACAGAATAGATAAATGCATACTCTACACTCTCTTGTTGGATGATGAACACATTGTGTAGGATTACACGAACCCTCAATGTCGGAGTTAACAAGCTCCACAATTCAATGTTCATATTTAAATAACCTTAGAGTGCATGAAAGATCGAAACGACTAAACCAAGTACTAACATAGCATGCACACTGTCACCTTCATGCTTATGTAGGAGGAATAATACACATCAATACTATCATAGCAATAGTTAACTTCGCAATCTACAAGAGATCATGATCATAGCATAAACCAAGTACTAACACGGATGCACACACTGTCACCATTACATCGTGCAGGAGGAATAAAACTACTTTAATAACATTGCTAGAGTAGCACATAAATAAATTGTGATACAAAACATATTGCAATCATAAAGAGATATAAATAAGCACTTCACTACGCCATTCATAACAGTGAATAAGTATTCTGTGAAATATAGCCTAAGAGACCCACACGGTGCACACACTGTCACCTTTACACACGTGGGACAAGGAGTCTCCGGAGATCACATAAGTAAAACTCACTTGACTAGCACAATGACATCTAGATTACAAGCATCATCATATGAATCTCAATCATGTAAGGCAGCTCATGAGATTATTGTATTGAAGTACATAGGAGAGAGATGAACCACATAGCTACCGGCACAGCCCCGAGCCTCGATGGAGAACTACTCCCTCTTCATGGGAGCAGCAGCGGTGATGAAGATGGCGGTGGAGATGGCAGCGGTGTCGATGGAGAAGCCTTCCGGGGGCACTTCCCCGTCCGGCAGGGTGCCGGAACAGAGACTCCTGTCCCCCAGATCTTGGCTTCGCGATGGCGGCGGCTCTGAAAGGTTTCGCGTACCGTGGCTTCTTCCGTAAGGGTTTTCGACGCAGGGGCTTTATATAGGCGAAAGGGCAGCCTCGGAGGGGGCCTGGGGCCACCACACCATAGGGCGGCGCGGCCCCCCCTCTGGCCGCGCCAGGGTGTGGTGTGGGGCCCCCAGGGCTTCCCTCTAGCGGCTCTCGGGTGTTCTGGATGGTTCCGGGAAAAATAGGAACCTGGGCGTTGATTTTGTCCGATTCCGAGAATATTTCGTCACTAGGATTTCTGAAACCAAAAACAGCAGAAAACAGGAACTGGCACTTCGGCATCTTGTTAATAGGTTAGTTCCAGAAAATGCGTAAATACGACATATAATGTGTATAAAACATGTAGGTATCATCAATAAAGTAGCATGGAACATAAGAAATTATCGATACGTTGGAGACGTATCAGCATCCCCAAGCTTAGTTCTGCTCGTCCCGAGCAGGTAAAACGATAACAAAGATAATTTCTTAAGTGACATGCCATCATAACCTTGATCATACTATTTGTAAACATATGTAATGAATGCAGCGATCAAAACAATGGTAATGACATGAGTAAACAAGTGAATCATAAAGCAAAGACTTTTCATGAATAGTACTTTCAAGACAAGCATCAATAAGTCTTGCATAAAAGTTAACTCATAAAGCAATAAATCAAAGTAAATGTATTGAAGCAACACAAAGGAAGATTAAGTTTCAGCGGTTTCTTTCAACTTATAACATGTATATCTCATGGATATTGTCAACATAAAGTAATATAACAAGTGCAATATGCAAGTATGTAGGAATCAATGCATAGTTCACACAAGTGTTTGCTTCTTAAGGTGGAGAGAGATAGGTAAACTGACTCAACAATAAAAGTAAAAGAAAGGTCCTTCAAAGAGGAAAGCATCGATTGCTGTATTTGTGCTAGAGCTTTTATTTTGAAAACATGAAACAATTTTGTCAACGGTAGTAATAAAGCATATGAGTTATGTAAATTATATCTTACAAGTTGCAAGCCTCATGCATAGTATACTAATAGTGCCCGCACCTCGTCCTACTTAGCTTGGACTACCGGATCTTTGCATGCCATGTTTCAACCAAGTGTCACAAAGGGGTACCTCCATGCCGCCTGTACAAAGGTCTAAGGAGAATGCTCGCATTTTGGATTTCTCGCTTTTGATTATTCTCAACTTAGACATCCATACCGGGACAACATGGACAACAGATAATGGACTCCTCTTAAATGCATAAGCATGTAGCAACAATTATTATTCTCATATGAGATTGAGGATATATGTCCAAACTGAAACTTCCACCATGATTCATGGCTTTAGTTAGCGGCCCAATGTTCTTCTCTAACAATTTTGCATGCTCCAACCACTAAGGTGATAGATCCTTCAGACAAGACGGACATGCATAGCAACTCACATGATATTCAACAATAGTTGATGGCGTTCCCCAGAAGCATGGTTATCGCACAACAAGCAACTTAATAAAAGATAAAGTGCAAAGGTGAATGATGGAATTTTAAAGGTAGCACTCAAGCAATTTACTTTGGAATGGCGGAGAAATACCATGCAGTAGGTAGGTATGGTGGACACAAATGGCATAGTAGTTGGCTCAAGGATTTTGGATGCATGAGAAGTATTCCCTCTCGATACAAGGTTTAGGCTAGCAAGGTTATTTGAAGCAAACTCAAGGATGAACCGGTGCAGCAAAACTCACATAAAGGACATATTGTAAACATTATAAGACTCTACACCGTCTTCCTTGTTGTTCAAAACTCAATACTAGATATTATCTAGACCTTAGAGAGACCAAATATGCAAATCAAATTTAAGCAAGCTCTATATATTTCTTCACTAATAGGTGCAAAGTATATGATGCAAGAGCTTAAACATGAGCACAACAATTGCCAAGTATCACATTATCCAAGACATTTTACCAATTACTACATGTAGCATTTTTCAATTCCAACCATATAACAATTTAACGAAGAGGAAACTTCGCCATGAATATTATGAGCTAAGAACACATGTGTTCATATGAACCAGCGGAGCGTGTCTCTCTCCCACACAAGGATGAACTTATTCAGAGAACTAAGATAACAAAACAAAAATAAAAGCACACACAGACACTCCAAGTAAAGTACATAAGATGTGACTGAATAAAAATATAGTTTCAGGGGAGGAACCTGATGATGTTGTCAATGAAGAAGGGGATGCCTTGGGCATCCCCAAGCTTAGACGCTTGAGTCTTCTTAAAATATGCAGGGATGAACCACGGGGGCATCCCCAAGCTTAGAGCTTTCACTCCTCTTGATCATAGTATATCATACTCCTCTCTTGACCCTTGAAAACTTCCTTCACACCAAACTTCAAGCAAACTCATTAGAGGGTTAGTGCACAATTAATAATTCACACATTCAGAGGTGACACAAACATTCTTTACACTTCTGGACATTGCATAAAGCTACTGGACATTAATGGATCAAAGAAATTCATCCAACATAGCAAAAGAGGCAATGCGAAATAAAAGGCAGAATCTGTCAAAAACAGAACAGTTCGTAAAGACGAATTTTAAAATGGCACCAGACTTGCTCAAATGGAAAAACTCAAAACTAATGAAAGTTGCGTACATATCTGAGGATCACGCTCGTAAATTGGCAGATTTTTGTGAATTTTCTACAGAGACTTGTGCCAGAATTCGTGACAGACAGCAATGCTGTTTCTGCGCAGCGATCCCAAATATAACATCAACTTTAACATAGAAACTTTACTTGGCACAAAAACATGATAAGGAGAGGTTGCTACAGTAGTAAACAAGTTCCAAGACTCAAATATAAAACAAAGTACTGTAGTAAAAAAACACATGGGTTATCTCCCAAGAAGTTCTTTCTTTATAGCCATTAAGATGGGCTCAGCAGTTTTAATGATGCACTCGCAAGAAATAGAAGTTGAAGCAAAAAGAGAGCATCAAGAGGCAAATTCAAAACACATTTAAGTCTAACATGCTTCCTATGCATAGGAATATTGTAAATAAACAAGTTCATGAAGAGCAAAGTAACAAGCATAGGAAGATAAAACAAGTGTAGCTTCAAAAATTTCAGCACATAGAGAGGTGTTTTAGTAACATGAAAATTTTTACAACCATATTTTCCTCTCTCATAATAACTTTCAGTAGCAACATGAGCAAACTCAACAATATAACTATCACATAAAGCATTCTTATCATGAGTCTCATGCATAAAATAATTACTACTCCCAACATAAGCATAGTCATTCTTATTAATTGTAGTGGGAGCAAATTCAACAAAGTAGCTATCAAATATAGGAGGTATATTGTAATCATAATCAAATTTATCCTCCATAACAGGTAGCTATCAAAAGACTACTATCATTATAATCATCATAAATGGGAGGCAAAGTATCATCAAAGTAAATTTTCTCCTCAATGCTTGGGGGACTAAAAATATCATGCTCATCAAAGCCAGCTTCCCCGAGCTTAGAATTTTCCATAGCATTAGCAACAATAGTGTTCAAAGCATTCATATTAATATGTTCCATGGGTTTTTTAATTTTCGCATCAAACCATCCATGTCTTAAATCAGGAAATAGAATAAAAAGGTCATTGTTGTCCATTATGCCTAACTAGTGTAAACAAGAAACCAAATGTCGCAATTGCAGAATCTAAAGGAAATAGCTTCGAGCACACACACAATGGCGCCAGAAAAGTACTGTTACCTGGAACCGAAGTATGAGTGCCTTTTACCTTACCTCCCCGGCAACGGCGCCAGAAAAGTGCTTGATGTCTACGGGTGCTTCTATTCTTGTAGACAGTGTTGGGCCTCCAAGAGCAGAGGTTTGTAGAACAACAGCAAGTTTCCCTTAAGTGGATTACCCAAGGTTTATCGAACTCAGGGAGGAAGAGGTCAAAGATATCCCTCTCATGCAACCCTGCAACCACAAAGCAAGAAGTCTCTTGTGTCCCCAACACACCTAATAGGTGCACTAGTTCGGCGAAGAGATAGTGAAATACAAGTGGTATGAATGAATATGAGCAGTAGTATGATACGTCTCCAACGTATCGATAATTTCTTATGTTCCATGCTACTTTATTGATGATACCTACATGTTTTATGCACATTATATGTCATATTTATGCATTTTCTGGAACTAACCTATTAACAAGATGCCGAAGAGCCAGTTGCTGTTTTCTGCTGTTTTTGGTTTCAGAAATCCTAGTAAGGAAATATTCTCGGAATTGGACGAAATCTTCGCCCAGGGTCCTATTTTTGCACGGAGCTTCCAGAAGACCGAAGAGGGAAGGAAGTGGGGCCACGAGGCGCCGACACCATAGGGCGGCGCGGCCCAGGCCCTGGCCGCGCCGACCTAGGGTGTGGGGCCCTCGTGTGGCCCCCCACGTTGCCCTTCCGCCTACTTAAAGCCTCCGTCGTGAAACCCCCAGTACCGAGAGCCACGATACGGAAAACCTTCCAGAGACGCCGCCGCCGCGAATCCCATCTCGGGGGATTCAGGAGATCGCCTCCGGCACCCTGCCGGAGAGGGGATTCATCTCCCGGAGGACTCTTCATCGCCATGATCGCCTCCGGAGTGATGAGTGAGTAGTTCACCCCTGGACCATGGGTCCATAGCAGTAGCTAGATGGTCGTCTTCTCCTTGTTGTGCTTCATTGTTGGATCTTGTGAGCTGCCTAACATGATCAAGATCATCTATCTGTAATAATATATGTTGTGTTTGTCGGGATCCGATGGATAGAGAATACTATGTTATGGTGATTATCAATCTATTGTTTATGTGTTGTTTATGATCTTGCATGCTCTCCGTTATTAGTAGAGGCTCTGGCCAAGTTTTGCTCTTAACTCCAAGAGGGAGTATTTATGCTCGATAGTGGGTTCATGCCTTCATTGACACCTGGGATCGTGACAGTAGGTTCTAAGGTTGTGATGTGCTGTTGCCACTAGGGATAAAACATTGATGCTATGTCTAAGGATGTAGTTGTCGATTACATTACGCACCATACTTAATGCAATTGTCTGTTGCTTAGCAACTTAATACTGAATGGGGTTCGGATGATAACCTGAAGGTGGACTTTTTAGGCATAGATGCAGTTGGATGGCGGTCTATGTACTTTGTCGTAATGCCGAGATTAAATCTCACTATATTTATCATATCATGTATATGCATTGTTATGCCCTTCTCTATTTGTCAATTGCCCGACTGTAATTTGTTCACCCAACATGCTTTTATCTTATGGGAGAGACACCTCTAGTGAACTGTGGACCCCGGTCCTATTCTTTACATAGCATACAATCTACTGCAATTGTGTTTTACTGTTTTCTTGCAAACAATCATCTTCCACTCGATACGTTTAATCCTTTGTTACAGCAAGCCGGTGAGATTGACAACCTCACTGTTTCGTTGGGGCAAAGTACTTTGGTTTTGTTGTGCAGATTCCACGTTGGCGCCGGAATCCCTGGTGTTGCGCCGCATCACATTTCGCGACCATCAACCTTCAACGTGCTTCTTGGCTCCTCCTGGTTTGATTCAACCTTGGTTTCTTTCTGAGGGAAAACTTGCCACTGTGCGCATCATACCTTCCTCT
This sequence comes from Lolium perenne, assembly GCF_019359855.2. Lineage (NCBI taxonomy): Eukaryota > Viridiplantae > Streptophyta > Magnoliopsida > Poales > Poaceae > Lolium > Lolium perenne. Next base: position 106,464,314 of record NC_067248.2, read on the forward strand.
TGGGGTTCCCAACAGACGTGTACATCTACGCGCATCAAGCCTGTTTTCTGGCGCCGTTGCCGGGGAGATCAAGACACGCTGCAAGGGGAGTCTCCACTTCTCAATCTCTTTACTTTGTTTTTGTCTTGCTTTATTTTATTTACTACTTTGTTTGCATGCACCTAAACAAAACACACAAAAATTAGTTGCTAGTTTTACTTTATTTACTGTCTTGTTTGCTTTATATCAAAAACACAAAAAAATTAGTTACTTGCATTTAATTTATTTTGTTATCATGTCTAGTACTGTACTTGTTTTTATTTTCACTAGTTAGGCATAATGGAAAACAACAAAAAAATTAGAGATCTTTATGAAATTTATCTTGAATTAGGACATGATGTGTTTGAAGAGAAAATTAAAAAACCCATGGAACTTTGTTTGCAAAATAGTTGTAGCAAGGTTATTAGCATGAACTCTTTGAACACCATTATTGCTAAAGCTATGGAAGAATTTAAGCTTGGGGAAGCGGGTTGTGATATTTTTAGTCCCCCAAGCATGGAGGAGAAAATTTACTTTGATGATACTTTACCTCCTATATATGATGCTTGCAATGATGAATATGATATTTTCAGTCCACCTACTATTGAGGAGAAAATTAATTATGATTACAATATGCCTCCTATGTATGATGATTATGGTGATGAGAATAATAATGATAGTTATTTTATTGAATTTGCTCCCACTACAACTAATAAAATTGATTATGCTTATGTGGAGAGTAATAATTTTATGCATGTAGCTCATGACAAGAATATTGTATGTGATAGTTATATTGTTGAGTTTGTTCATGATGCTACTGAAAGTTATTATGAGAGAGGGAAACATGGTTATATGCATCTTAATAATATTAAGTTTCCCCTCTTTATGTTGAGAATCTTGAAATTGCACTTGTGTTGCTTTTCTATGCTTGCCACTTTGTTCTTCATGAATCTATTTGTGTACAAGATTCCTTTTCATAGGAAGTGGGTTAGGCTTAAATGTGTTTTGAACTTGCTTCTTGATGCTCTCTTTTGCATCAACTCTTATTACTGAGCCCATCTTAATGGCTATAAAGAAAAGCGCTTATGGGAGACAACCCATGTTTTTACTACAGCATTTTTTGTTTTTTTGAGTCTTGGAAGTTGTTTACTACTGTAGCAACCTCTCCTTATCATGTTTTTGTGCCAAGTAAAGTTTCTATGTCAAAGTTGATGTTATATTTGGGATCGCTGCGCAGAAACAGCATTGCTGTCTGTCACGAATCTGGGCACAGTTCTCTGTAGAAAATTCGAAAAAATCTGCCAATTTACGAGCGTGATCCTCAGATATGTACGCAACTTTCATTAGTTTTGAGTTTTTCCATTTGAGCAAGTCTGGTGCCAGCTTTAAATTCGTCTTTACGGACTGTTCTGTTTTTGACAGATTCTGCCTTTTATTTCGCATTGCCTCTTTTGCTATGTTGGATGAATTTCTTTGATCCATTAATGTCCAGTAGCTTTATGCAATGTCCAGAAGTGTAAAGAATGATTGTGCCACCTCTGAACATGTGAATTATTAATTGTGCACTAACCCTCTAATGAGTTTGCTTGAAGTTTGGTGTGAAGGAAGTTTTCAAGGGTCAAGAGAGGAGAATGATATACTATGATCAAGAGGAGTGAAAGCTCTAAGCTTGGGGATGCCCCTGTGGTTCACCCCTGCATATTTTAAGAAGACTCAAGCGTATAAGCTTGGGGATGCCCAAGGCATCCCCTTCTTCATCGACAACATCATCAGGTTCCTCCCCTGAAACTATATTTTTATTTAGTCACATCTTTGTGTTCTCTACTTGGAGCGTCGGTTTGTTTTTGTTTTTGTTTTTGTTTGAATAAAATGGATCCTAGCATTCACTTTGTGGGAGAGAGACACGCTCCGCTGTTGCATATGGACAAATATGTCCTTAGGCTTTACTCATAATGTTCAAGGCGAAGTTTCTTCTTCGTTAAATTGTTATATGGTTGGAATTGGAAAATGCTACATGTAGTAATTCTAAAATGTCTTGGATAATGAGATACTTGGCAATTGTTGTGCTCATGTTTAAGCTCTTGCATCATATGCTTTGCACCCATTAATGAAGAAATACATAGAGCTTGCTAAAATTTGATTTGCATATTTGGTCTCTCTAAGGTCTAGATAATATCTAGTATTGAGTTTTGAACCACAAGGAAGACGGTGTAGAGTCTTATAATGTTTACAATATGTCTTTTATGTGAGTTTTGCTGCGCCGGTTCATCCTTGAGTTTGCTTCAAATAACCTTGCTAGCCTAAACCTTGTATCGAGAGGGAATACTTCTCATGCATCCAAAATCCTTGAGCCAACCACTATGCCATTTGTGTCCACCATACCTACCTACTACATGGTATTTCTCCGCCATTCCAAAGTAAATTGCTTGAGTGCTACCTTTATAATTCCATCATTCACCTTTGCAATATATAGCTCATGGGACAAAATAGCCTTAAAAACTATCGTAGTATTGAATATGTACTTATGCACTTTATGTTTTATTAAGTTGCTTGTTGTGCGATAACCATGCTTCTGGGGAACGCCATCAACTATTGTTGAATATCATGTGAGTTGCTATGCATGTCCATCTTGTCTGAAGGATCTATCATTTTAGTGGTTGGAGCATGCAAAATTGTTAGAGAAGAACATTGGGCCGCTAACTAAAGCCATGAATCATGGTTGAAGTTTCAATTTTGGACATATATCCTCAATCTCATATGAGAATAATCATTGCTACATGCTTATGCATTTAAGAGGAGTCCATTATCTGTTGTCCATGTTGTCCCGGTATGGATGTCTAAGTTGAGAATAATCAAAAGCGAGAAATCCAAAATGCGAGCATTCTCCTTAGACCTTTGTACAGGCGGCATGGAGGTACCCCTTTGTGACACTTGGTCGAAACATGGCATGCAAAGATCCGGTAGTCCAAGCTAAGTAGGACGAGGTGCGGACACTATTAGTATACTATGCATGAGGCTTGCAACTTGTAAGATATAATTTACATAACTCATATGCTTTATTACTACCGTTGACAAAATTGTTTCATGTTTTCAAAATAAAATCTCTAGCACAAATACAGCAATCGATGCTTTCCTCTTTGAAGGACCTTTCTTTTACTTTTATTGTTGAGTCAGTTTACCTATCTCCTTCCACCTAAGAAGCAAACACTTGTGTGAACTGTGCATTGATTCCTACATACTTGCATATTGCACTTGTTATATTACTTTATGTTGACAATATCCATGAGATATACATGTTATAAGTTGAAAGCAACCGCCGAAACTTAATCTTCCATTGTGTTGCTTCAACACCTTTACTTTGATTTATTGCTTTATGAGTTAACTCTTATGCAAGACTTATTGATGCTTGTCTTGAAGTACTATTCATGAAAAGTCTTTGCTATATGATTCACTTGTTTACTCATGTCATTACCTTTGTTTTGATCGCTGCATTCATTACATATGTTTACAAATAGTATGATCAAGATTCTGATGGCATGTCACTTCAGAAATTATCTTTGTTATCGTTTTACCTGCTCGGGACGAGCAGAACTAAGCTTGGGGATGCTGATACGTCTCCAACGTATCGATAATTTCTTATGTTCCATGCTACTTTATTGATGATACCTACATGTTTTATGCACATTATATGTCATATTTATGCATTTTCTGGAACTAACCTATTAACAAGATGCCGAAGAGCCAGCTGCTGTTTTCTGCTGTTTTTGGTTTCAGAAATCCTAGTAAGGAAATATTCTCGGAATTGGACGAAATCTTCGCCCAGGGTCCTATTTTTGCACGGAGCTTCCAGAAGACCGAAGAGGGAAGGAAGTGGGGCCACGAGGCGCCGACACCATAGGGCGGCGCGGCCCAGGCCCTGGCCGCGCCGACCTAGGGTGTGGGGCCCTCGTGTGGCCCCCCACGTTGCCCTTCCGCCTACTTAAAGCCTCCGTCGCGAAACCCCCAGTACCGAGAGCCACGATACGGAAAACCTTCCAGAGACGCCGCCGCCGCGAATCCCATCTCGGGGGATTCAGGAGATCGCCTCCGGCACCCTGCCGGAGAGGGGATTCATCTCCCGGAGGACTCTTCATCGCCATGATCGCCTCCGGAGTGATGAGTGAGTAGTTCACCCCTGGACCATGGGTCCATAGCAGTAGCTAGATGGTCGTCTTCTCCTTGTTGTGCTTCATTGTTGGATCTTGTGAGCTGCCTAACATGATCAAGATCACCTATCTGTAATACTATATGTTGTGTTTGTCGGGATCCGATGGATAGAGAATACTATGTTATGGTGATTATCAATCTATTGTTTATGTGTTGTTTATGATCTTGCATGCTCTCCGTTATTAGTAGAGGCTCTGGCCAAGTTTTTGCTCTTAACTCCAAGAGGGAGTATTTATGCTCGATAGTGGGTTCATGCCTTCATTGACACCTGGGATCGTGACAGTAGGTTCTAAGGTTGTGATGTGCTGTTGCCACTAGGGATAAAACATTGATGCTATGTCTAAGGATGTAGTTGTCGATTACATTACGCACCATACTTAATGCAATTGTCTGTTGCTTAGCAACTTAATACTGAATGGGGTTCGGATGATAACCTGAAGGTGGACTTTTTAGGCATAGATGCAGTTGGATGGCGGTCTATGTACTTTGTCGTAATGCCAGGATTAAATCTCACTATATTTATCATATCATGTATATGCATTGTTATGCCCTTCTCTATTTGTCAATTGCCCGACTGTAATTTGTTCACCCAACATGCTTTTATCTTATGGGAGAGACACCTCTAGTGAACTGTGACCCCGGTCCTATTCTTTACATAGCATACAATCTACTGCAATTGTGTTTTACTGTTTTCTTGCAAACAATCATCTTCCACTCGATACGTTTAATCCTTTGTTACAGCAAGCCGGTGAGATTGACAACCTCACTGTTTCGTTGGGGCAAAGTACTTTGGTTTTGTTGTGCAGATTCCACGTTGGCGCCGGAATCCCTGGTGTTGCGCCGCATCACATTTCGCGACCATCAACCTTCAACGTGCTTCTTGGCTCCTCCTGGTTCGATTCAACCTTGGTTTCTTTCTGAGGGAAAACTTGCCACTGTGCGCATCATACCTTCCTCTTGGGGTTCCCAACGGACGTGTACATCTACGCGCATCATAGTACGACGCCAGAAAATAGCTCGCTGGCGTGCAGTTGATGGTAGTAATATTGCGGGAAGTAAACAAGCAGTAGTAACGCAGTAAAACAGTAAACAAGAAGCGATAGCAGTATTTAGGAACAAGGCCTAGGGATTAGACTTTCACTAGTGGACACTCTCAACATTGATCACATAACAGAATAGATAAATGCATACTCTACACTCTCTTGTTGGATGATGAACACATTGCGTAGGATTACACGAACCCTCAATGCCGGAGTTAACAAGCTCCACAATTCAATGTTCATATTTAAATAACCTTAGAGTGCATGAAAGATCGAAACGACTAAACCAAGTACTAACATAGCATGCACACTGTCACCTTCATGCTTATGTAGGAGGAATGATACACATCAATACTATCATAGCAATAGTTAACTTCGCAATCTACAAGAGATCATGATCATAGCATAAACCAAGTACTAACACGGATGCACACACTGTCACCATTACATCGTGCAGGAGGAATAAAACTACTTTAATAACATTGCTAGAGTAGCACATAGATAAATTGTGATACAAAACATATTGCAATCATAAAGAGATATAAATAAGCACTTCACTACGCCATTCATAACAGTGAATAAGTATTCTGTGAAATATAGCCTAAGAGACCCACACGGTGCACACACTGTCACCTTTACACACGTGGGACAAGGAGTCTCCGGAGATCACATAAGTAAAACTCACTTGACTAGCACAATGACATCTAGATTACAAGCATCATCATATGAATCTCAATCATGTAAGGCAGCTCATGAGATTATTGTATTGAAGTACATAGGAGAGAGATGAACCACATAGCTACCGGTACAGCCCCGAGCCTCGATGGAGAACTACTCCCTCTTCATGGGAGCAGCAGCGGTGATGAAGATGGCGGTGGAGATGGCAGCGGTGTCGATGGAGAAGCCTTCCGGGGGCACTTCCCCGTCCGGCAGGGTGCCGGAACAAAGACCCCTGTCCCCCAGATCTTGGCTTCGCGATGGCGGCGGCTCTGGAAGGTTTCGCGTACCGTGGCTTCTTCCGTAAGGGTTTTCGACGCAGGGGCTTTATATAGGCGAAAGGGCAGCCTCGGAGGGGGCCTGGGGCCACCACACCATAGGGCGGCGCGGCCCCCCCTCTGGCCGCGCCAGTGTGTGGTGTGGGGCCCCCAGGGCTTCCCTCTGGCGGCTCTCGGGTGTTCTGGATGGTTCCGGGAAAAATAGGAACCTGGGCGTTGATTTCGTCCGATTCCGAGAATATTTCGTTACTAGGATTTCTGAAACCAAAAACAGCAGAAAATAGGAACTGGCACTTCGGCATCTTGTTAATAGGTTAGTTCCAGAAAATGCGTAAATACGACATATAATGTGTATAAAACATGTAGGTATCATCAATAAAGTAGCATGGAACATAAGAAATTATCGATACGTTGGAGACGTATCAGCCTTGTTTTAAAATCTATGAATATTTCATCCCATTCGGACGACTAGCTTGTGATTAAATAGCTTCTTACGTACTCGAGCACTAGTTTAAGCTAAATATATATTTGCTCACAAACCTATGATTCAAATCGAATGAAAATTCACCAAAATATAAATCGAAATATGCATGATTTACTGGAAGTTTTTCAAATTTTTCATGGTACATGGGGTCCTCCAAAGTGCAAGCTTTTTTTTCTTGGTTGGTACTTCAAAACCGAGTTTGGATGGTGGCAAGACTTGCACAAAGAGGATGTCAAAATTTTGGCCTTTGTGAACTTTCCAATCAACATCAAGTGTCGGACTTTCGAGAAAAAAATAAGAGTTGGCGCCCACCTTTCTTTCAACCGTTGGTTCTCAATCCGAGGGTGGACAACTAGCTAACAAAATTGGCTTGGTATTCATGGTCTTGAACCAACAATTTGGCATGGCTTTCAATCGGTATGAGAGGTGATGTATGGAGGTGATTCATACGAGAGGGCAATAAAGAAATGTTTTGTCCTCCTCGCAAAGCTAGTCTATTTGGAAAGAAATGAATAATTGGTTTTTCGCAACATTGCATGATACTAACTCATGATACTATACATTGAAGGTGTTGTATCATAAACTAGTAAAATCCTAGGTTTGAGCAATATTTAAACAAGTTTAACATGTGAAAATGAAAAGGTAAGTCTGGATCCTTCTCTTAGTCACTCTAAAATGAAGCTTTTGGGAGGTTCTTGAATTTACCATGTTTGAAACCCAAAACCACTTCGCTTCATGCTTGACTTCATAAGACAGAGTTTAGGGTTAGGGGAAGATACATGATTTTTTTGGTTTGACTATGTCTAGACCATGTTTTATCAATTTGAATGCTTACTATATATGACATAAGAAGAGGCTATGTGCTTTGGTTTTTCATTCTTTCGATTTTTTCTGAATTTTTATGCCCATTTGAATCTTGGTCAAGTCCTAGGTTTGACCAAGATATAAACAAGTTTAAAACATGACAATGAAAAGGTAATTAATCATGGATCCTTCTTAATTAATCGGTCAGTCTAATTAAAATGAAGCTTTTGGGAGGTTTTTCAAATTTCCATGTTTGAAACCCAAAACCACACTTCTTTTCATGCTTGACTTCATTTATAAGATAGAGTTTAGGGTTAGGGGTACATGACTTGTCTGATTTGAATGTGTCTAGACCTTGTTTATGAACTTGAATGCTTACTATATGACATAAGAAGACTATGTGCTTTCGTTTTTTTATTTTATGCTCATTTGAATATTGGTCAAATCCTAGGTTTGACCAAGATTTAAACAAGATTAAAACATGAAAATGAAAGAGTAAGCCTAGATCCTTCTTATGCACTCTAAAATGAAGCTTTTGGGGTTTTTTTAAAATGATCCTTCTTAGTCCATGTTTGAAACCCGAAACCACTTCTCTTCATGCTTGACTTCATAAGACAGAGTTTAATTAGGGGTTAGGGGTATAGATACATGATTTGTCTAGTTTGAATATGTCTAGACCTTGTTTAACAACTTGAATGCTTACTATATAACATAAGAAGACTATGTACTTTGGTTTTTCATTTTTCTGATTTTTTAAATTTTCTGCCATTTTTTTTGAGGGTTAAACAGTGGGGAAAATCCCCACTGCAATTTTTATTAATAATTAAATATAAAATGAAACCAGATGTACAAGGTGTACAAAGATGAAAAAATAGAAAATAAAAAGAAAAAGAAAAAGAAAAGAGCAAAAAGAAAAAAAGCTAGGAGACTAAGGAAGACTCTGCAGCCAAGCTTTGAACGAAGCATCCCATTTCTTTTTCATTCTGTATGACAGTAACTGCAATTCTTGTTTGAAAACTATCTTCCAAGCTATGAACGAAGGGTTTTGGTCTTCAAAGATTTTTCTGTTCCTGATTATCCAAATGCTCCATGCTGCCAGAATAATAATCTCCACCGCGAAGGGTAATTTCAACGTATCTTTGATATCATAAAAAGCCTCCATGACAGAGTGTTGATTTGTAACTTGTGGGCAAACATAATTCCAACACTGCTGAGCAAAAGGGCAACTCCAGAATAGATGCGCCAATGTTTCCTCATGATTACACTGTAAAGTGGCACAATTGAATGATTGCAAGATGCAGTTTTTTCTTCTAACAAGATTTCTAGTATTGAGTCTGTCATGTAAAAGCAACCAGAAGAAAAACTTATGTTTTTGCTGACAGCAAGATTTCCAAATCCATGTGAAGAAAACTGGTGTTTGTTGTACTCCAATCAGTAAATTATAAGCTTTAGTTGTGGAGAATGTATCAGATCCCCAGATGTAACTCCAATTATCAGGGATATGTTGTTGGATTTCAGCTTGTGCATTTTCACATAAAATCTCTAGTTCCTCAAATTCAGCAAATGCTTGTTGAGAGAGAGGCAGATGAAACAAATCTTGGAGGAAATCCATTTGAATAACTTTGCTGACAGAAATATCAGTGCTTTTGGCAAAAGAAAGCAGGTGTGGGAATCTCTGATGCAAACATGATTCTCCCCAGAGGTCAGTCCAAAAAAGAGCTGATCTACCATTGCCCAAATTGCATCTTGCCATAGCTTTATAGGTGTCAATTAGTTTTAAATGTGCTTTCCACCAGAATGACCCTTCTAATTTGATGCCAGGGAGGTTATCTTCATCATAATAGGTATCTCTGATGAGGTTGACCCAAGGAATGTCAAGGTTATTGTAGAACTTGTCCAAATTTTTCAGAAGCAAAGATTTATTTTGGACATCTAAGTTAAGAACTCCCAAGCCTCCTTGATCTTTAGGTCTGCATATTTTTTTCCAGGATACAAGAGCAGTACCCCTTGCTTGTACATCTGTTGTTTTATTTCTCCAAAGAAATTCTCTCATGTATTTGATCACCTGTTCCTTTATTGTGATTGGCACATCCAAACAACACATGACGAAAATAGGCAGAGAGGCAAGAACAGATTTGACCATTTGCAATTTTCCTCCATAGTTCAAGAAATCTGCTATACCACCCAATCTTATTTGAACTCTTTGCAATTTTCTGCCATTTGAATCTTGGTCAAATCCTAGGTTTGACCAAGATTTAAACAAGGTTAAAACATGAAAATCAAATGGTAAGAATGGATCCTTCTTAGTCACCCTCAAATGAAGCTTTTGGGGTTTTTTTGAAATTTCCATGTTTGAAACCCAAAACCACTTCTCTTCATGCTTGACTTCATAAGACAGAGTTTAGGGTTAGGGGGTAGATATATGCATAATTTTTCTGGTTTGAATATGTCTAGACCTTGTTTATCAACTTTAATGCTTACTATATGACATAAGAATGCTATGTGCTTTGGTTTTTCATTCTTTTGATTTTTTCTGAATTTTTATGCCCATTTGAATCTTGGTCAAATCCTAGGTTTGACGAAGATTTAAACAAGTTTAAAACATGAAAATGAGAAGGGAAGCATGTATCCTTCTTAGTCACTGTAAAATGAAGCATTTGGGAGGTTTTTGAAATTTCCATGTTTGAAACCCAAAACCACCTCTCTTCATGATTGACTTGATAAGACAGAGTTTAGGGGTTAGGGGGTACGTAGATACATGATTTGCATAGTTTGAATATGTCTAGACCTTTTTTCTCAACTTTAATGCTTACTATATGACATAAGAAGACTATATATGTGCTTTGGTTTTTCATTTATGTTTAATTTTAATTTTATGCCCATTTGAATCTTGGTCAAATCCTAGGTTTAACCACGATTTAAACAAGTTTAACACGTGAAAACGAATAAGTAAGCCTGGATCCTCTTAGTCACTCCAAAATGTACCAATTGATAGATGTGTTAACTTTGCTTCACGGAAAAAATAATGTCATGTAAATGAGTTAACTTGGATTTCCTACCCTTGAATCCATAGGAAACTTTGTTCTAATGCACTGTAATAATCAACCGAGTTTTTACACCAACAGGTCTGTCACTTACGTGTGGTGCCCATGCGTGAGGTCCCACACTTCAGTGAGCACAAGTCACGTGCAATAGGTACGCAAACTCCCAGCCATCTTCTTCGTCAAGAGAAGACGCATCAGGATGCGTATTTTGGAAGTGTCTGGGTCCTTCAGGATCCTTCGGTTGTCCCCCTCACAAAAAAAAATCTCTCTCATTCTCGGCCTCGCTCGACTCGCTCGCTCGCACCTCCTGCTCACTGACAAACCCTGCACAACAGTCAACATCATCACCCGAAAAAGGGGAGACACCATAATTCTCTCCCTTCTTCTCTCCTTCCGAGTGATCCCTCTTCCTCCGAGTTTCACTCGACGGGCAAACACACATGTGCTGCATAGTAATAATAAAAGGTAGAAAAATCAACCTACGAATCTATAATTAAATAGGTTAAACTTGGGTTTTGCCCAGTACTACAGATCAAGGTTCAAAAAAATCCAACTATGGGGTTCGAACAACCCCATTTCTAATCCAAGAATTTTTTCGACCTCATCCAATGGCCTCAAACTATAGGGTTAGCATCTGGTTTGAATATGTCTAGACCTTGTTTATCAACTTGAATGCTTACTATATATGACATATGAATGCTATGTGCTTTGGTTTTTCATTCTTTCAATTTTTTCTGAATTTTTATGCCCATTTGAATCTTGGTCAAATCCTAGGTTTGACCAAGATTTAAACAAGTTTAAAACATGAAAATGAGAAGGGAAGCATGTATCCTTCTTAGTCACTCTAATTAAAATGAAGCTTTTGGGAGGTTTTTGAAATTTCCATGTTTGAAACCCAAAACCACGTCTCTTCATGCTTGACTTCATAAGATATATAGAGTTTAATTAGGGGTTAGGGGTATAGATACATGATTTGTTTGGTTTGAATATGTCTAGACCTTGTTTAACAACTTGAATGCTTACTATATGCCATAAGAAGACTATGTACTTTGGTTTTTCAATTTTTTTGATTTTTTTTTAATTTTCTGCCAATTTGAATCTTGGTCAAATCCTAGGTTTGACCAAGATTTAAACAAGTTTAAAACATGAAAATAAAATGGTAAGCATGGATCCTTCTTAGTCTCCCTAAAATGAAGCTTTTGGGTTTTTTTGAAATTTCCATGTTTGAAACCCAAAACCACTTCTCTTCATGCTTGACTTTATAAGACAGAGTTTAGGGTTAGGGGTAGATATATACATGATTTTTCTGGTTTGAATATGTCTAGACCTTGTTTATCAACTTGAATGCTTACTATATGACATAAGAATGCTATGTGCTTTGGTTTTTCATTCTTTTGATTTTTTCTGAATTTTTATGCCCATTTGAATCTTGGTCGAATCCTAGGTTTGACCAAGATTTAAACAAGTTTAAAACATGAAAATGAGAAGGGAAGCCTGTATCCTTCTTAGTCACTCTAATGAAAATGAAGCTTTTTGGAGGTTTTTGAAATTTCCATGTTTGAAACCCAAAACCACGTCTCTTCATGCTTGACTTCATAAGATATATATAGTTTAGGGGTTAGGGGTATAGATACATGATTTGTCTGGTTTGTATATGTCTAGACCTTGTTTCTCAACTTTAATGCTTACTATATGCCATAAGAAGACTATGTACTTTGGTTTTTCATTTTTTTGATTTTTTTAAATTTTCTGCCCATTTGAATCTTGGTCAAATCCTAGGTTTGACCAAGATTTAAACAAGTTTAAAACATGAAAATAAAATGGGAAGCATATGGATCCTTCTTAGTCTCCCTAAAATGAAGCTTTTGGTTTTTTTTTTAATTTCCATGTTAATTTGAAACCCAAAACCACTTCTCTTCATGCTTGACTTCATAAGACAGAGTTTAGGGTTAGGGGTAGATATATACATGATTTTTCTGGTTTGAATATGTCTAGACCTTGTTTATCAACTGGAATGCTTACTATATGACATAAGAATGCTATGTGCTTTGGTTTTTCATTCTTTCGATTTTTTCTGAATTTTTATGCCCATTTGAATCTTGGTCAAATCCTAGGTTTGACCAAGATTTAAACAAGTTTAAAACATGAAAATGAGAAGGGAAGCCTGTATCCTTCTTAGTCACTCTAAAATGAATCTTTTGGGAGGTTTTTGAAATTTCCATGTTTGAAACCCAAAACCACATCTCTTCGTGCTTGACTTCATAAGACAGAGTTTAGGGGTTAGGGGGTACATAGATACATGATTTGCATAGTTTGAATATGTCTAGACCTTGTTTCTCAACTTTAATGCTTACTATATGACATAAGAAGATTATGTGCTTTGGTTTTTCATTTTTCTGTTTTATTTTAATTTTATGCCCATTTGAATCTTGGTCAAATCCTAGGTTTAACCACGATTTAAACAAGTTTAGAACATGAAAATGGAAGGGTAAGCCTGGATCCTTCTTAGTCACTCTAAAATGAAGCTTTCGGGAGGTTTTTGAAATTTCCATGTTTGAAACCCAAAACCACTTCTCTTCATGTTTGACTTCATAAGACAGAGTTTAGGGTTAGGGGGTAGATACATGATTTGTCTGGTTTGAATATGACTTTACCTTCTTTATCAACTTTAATGCTTACTATATGACATAAGAAGACTATGTGCTTTGGTTTTTCATCTTTCTATTTTTTTTCTTAATTTTCCGCCCATTTGAATCTTGGTCAAATCTAGGTTTGACCAAGATTTAGACAAGTTTAACACGTGAAAACGAATAAGTAAGCCTGGATTCTCTTAGTCACTCCAAAATGTACCAATTGATAGATGTGTTAACTTTGCTTCACGGAAAAAATAATGTCATGTAAATGAGTTAACTTGAATTTCCTACCCTTGAATCCATAGGAAACTTTGTTCTAATGCACTGTAATAATCAACCGAGTTTTTACACCAACAGGTCTGTCACTTACGTGTGGTGCCCACGCTTGAGGTCCCACACTTCAGTGAGCACAAGTCACGTGCAATAGGTACGCAAACTCCTAGCCATCTTCTTCGTCAAGAGAAGACGCATCAGGATGCGTATTTTGGAAGTGTCTGGGTCCTTTAGGATCCTTCGGTTGTCCCTCTCACAAAAAAAACAAATCTCTCTCATTCTCGGCCTCGCTCGACTCGCTCGCTCGCACGTCCTGCGCACTGACAAACCCTGCACAACAGTCAACATCATCACCTGAAAAAAGGGAGACACCATAATGCTCTCCCTTCTTCTCTCCTTCCTAGTGATCCCTCTTCCTCCGAGTTTCACTCGACGAGCAAACACACATGTGCTGCATAGTAATAATAAAAGGTAGAAAAATCAATCTACGAATCTATAATTAAATAGGTTAAACTTGGATTTTGCCTAGTACTATAGATCAAGGTTCAAAAAAATCCAACTACGGGGTTCGAACAACCCCATTTCTAATCCAAGATTTTTTTCGACCTCATCCAATGGCCTCAAACTATAGGGTTAGCATCTATTGCAGTATGTGTGAACATGTATGCACTATGTGTGCTATAACTTGTACGTCTTTCAAATTTGAACCAAATTTGAATAAGTTTGAAATATTTGAAATGGGGCTTTTGGCTTAAGCGTTTGAAACCCAAAACGACTTCTCTTCATGCTAGACTTCATAAGAACGAGTTTAGGGTTAGGGGGTAGATACATGATTTGTCTGGTTTGAATATGTCTAAACCTTGTTTATCAACTTTAATGCTTAATATATGACATAAGAAGACTATGTGCTTTTGTCTTTCGTTTTTCTGATTTTTTTTTAATTTTATGCCCACTTGAATCTTGGTCAAATCCTTGGTTTGACAATGATTTAAACAAGTTTAAAATATGAAAATGAAAAGGTAAGCATGGATCCTTCTTAGTCACTCTAAAATGAAGCTTTTGATAGGTTTTTGAAATTTCCATGTTTGAAACCCAAAACCACTTCTCTTCATGCTTGACTTCATAATTAAGACAGAGTTTAGGGCTGGGTTAGGGGTAGATACATGATTTGTCTAGTTTGAATATGTCTAGACCTTGTTTATCAACTTCAATATATGCTTACTATATGACATAAGAAGACTATATATGTGCTTTGGTTTTTCATTTTTTCATTTTTTCATTTTATGCCCACTTGAATCTTGGTCAACCCTAGATCGATTTGACCATGATTTAAACAAGTTTAAAACATGAAAATGAAAAGGTAAGCCTAGATCCTTCTTAGTAACGACTCTAAAAAAAGAAGGTTTTGGGATGTTCTTGAAATTTCCATGTTTGAAACCCAAAACGAATTCTCTTCATGCTAGACTTCATAAGATCGACAGGGGGTAGATACATGATTCGTCTGGTTTGGATATACCTAGACCTTGTTTATCAACTTGAATGCTTACGATATGACATATGAAGACTATGTGCTTTTGTTTTTCATTTTTCTGATTTTTTTATTTTGTGCCCATTTGTATCTTGGTCAAATCCTAGGTTTGACAATGATTTAAACAAGTTTAAAATATGAAAAGGAAAAGGTAAGCATGGATCCTTCTTAGTCACTCTAAAATGAGCCTTCTGGGAGGTTTTTGAAATTTCCATGTTTGAAACCCAAAACCACGTCTCTTCATGCTTGACTTCATAAGACATATAGAGTTTAGGGGTTAGGGGTATAGATACATGATTTGTCTGGTTTGAATATGTCTAGACCTTGTTTAACAACTTGAATGTTTACTATATGCCATAAGAAGACTATGTACTCTGGTTTTTCATTTTTTTGATTTTTTAATTTTCCGCCAATTTGAATCTTGGTCAAGTCCTAGGTTTGACCAAGATTTAAACAAGTTTAAAACATGAAAATAAAATGGTAAGCATGGATCCTTCTCAGTCTCCCTAAAATGAAGCTTTTGGGTTTTTTTTGAAATTTCCATGTTTGAAACCCAAAACCACTTCTCTTCATGCTTGACTTCATAAAACAGAGTTTAGGGTTAGGGGTAGATATATACATGATTTTTCTGGTTTGAATATGTCTAGACCTTGTTTATCAACTTGAATGCTTACTATATGACATAAGAATGCTATGTGCTTTGGTTTTTCATTCTTTTGATTTTTTCTGAATTTTTATGCCCATTTCAATCTTGGTCAAATCCTAGGTTTGACCAAGATTTAAACAAGTTTAAAACATGAAAATGAGAAGGGAAGCATGTATCCTTCTTAGTCACTCTAAAATGAATCTTTTGGGAGGTTTTTGAAGTTTCCATGTTTGAAACCCAAAACCACCTCTCTTTGTGCTTGACTTCGTAAGACAGAGTTTAGGGGTTAGGGGGTACGTAGATACATGATTTGCGTAGTTTGAATATGTCTAGACCTTGTTTCTCAACTTTAATGCTTACTATATGACATAAGAAGACTATGTGCTTTGGTTTTTCATTTTTCTGTTTTATTTAAATTTTATGCCCATTTGAATCTTGGTCAAATCCTAGGTTTAACCACGATTTAAACAAGTTTAAAACATGAAAATGGAAGGGTAAGCCTAGATCCTTCTTAGTGACGCTCTAAAATGAATCTTTTGGTTTGTTCTTGAAATTTCCATGTTTGAAACCCAAAACGACTTCTCTTCATGCTAGACTTCATAAGATCGACCGAGTTTAGGGTTAGGGGCCGGGTAGATACATTATTTGTCAGGTTTGAATATGTCCAAACCTTGTTTATCAACTTGAATGCTTACTATATGACATAAGAAGACTATATGCTTTTGTTTTTTCCTTTTTCTGAGTTTTTTTTGTGAATTTTATGCCTATTTGAATATCTTGGTCAGATCTTAGGATTGACAAAGATTTAAACAAGTTTAGAATATGAAAATAAAAAGGTAAGCATGGATCCTTCTTAGTCACTCTAAAATGAAGCTTTTGGGAGGTTTTGAAATTTTCATGTTTGAAACCCAAAACGACTTCTCTTCATGCTAGACTTCATAAGATCGACAAGCAGGGGTAGATACATGATTTGTCTGGTTTAGATATATCTAGACCTTGTTTATCAACTTGAATGCTTACGATATGACATAAGAAGACTATGTGCTTTTTTTTTCATTTTGCTAATTTTTTTAATTTTGTGTCCATTTGTATCTTGGTCAAATCCTAGGTTTGACAATGATTTAAACAAATTTAAAATATGAAAATGCAAAGATAAGCATGGATCCTTCTTAGTCACTCTTAAATGAGGCTTTTGGGAGGTTCTTGAAATTTCCATGTTTGAAACCCAAAACCACTTCTCTTCATGCTTGACTTCATAAGACAGAGTTTAGGGTTAGGGGTAGATATATATATATATACATGATTATCTTGTTTGAATATGTCTACACCTTGTTCATCAACTTGAATGCTTACTATATGACATGAGAATGCTATGTGCTTTGGTTTTTATTCTTTTGATTTTTTCTGAATTTTTATGCCCATTTGAATCTTGGTCAAATCCTAGGTCTTACCAAGATTTAAACAAGTTTAAAACATGAAAATGAAAAGGGAAGCTTGTATCCTTCTTAGTCACTCTAAAATGAAGCATTAAATCATACAGCCGATCTTCTATACAAAGATAGGTAGATTGTTTCGTTTTTACATTTTTTGAACTTTTATTTAAACCAACAGTTTTTCAGGATCGTGGGTTAATGTGGCCAGGTTTCGAGTAGTGGAAACGGGAAAGCAGGTGCAAATTAGGGAGATAACTGAACCACAACCACCCGCGCCTTAAGCATCATGTAATATCGGGGAAAAATGCGCCGTAAGTAGAGAGATGGAGGGAGTAGTGCACAATTCCAATATAATTTTACCTGCCATATTTTCTTAATTTTTGTGCAGTCTACAATATATACTAAGAATTTCACATTGAGATTTTGCACGTAGCAGGATATTTTTCATTGGTTTCGAAACTGAAAACTATGATACGATTTGGCAAGGGCTCCCATCAGTATGGGGTGAGCTAGCCCTCCCATCAGTATATCAGAGGAATTTGACAAGGGCTACAGGACGACTAGATACATCACCAAAAAAATGTGATGCATGTCTCCTTCACCAAAACAGCTGAAACAAGTACATGAACGCAAGTACAGTACTACATTAACACAAGTACGAGTAATATAATAAAGTAAGAGTACTACTCCCTCTAATCTAATTTAAATCAAAATAAAACTTAAACTTCATCCTAAATTTAAACTAGTGCCCCGTCCTCGTTCTTCGCTCATTTTCTGATCCAAGACGGCGCAGAGTGCCAGAGTGCACGGCACGGAACTCTTCATCGGTGGCATGCCATGGGCATGTCACCCGATGCATGATTTTTTTTCGCAATGTTTAAATTTGAATTTAGGCCGCATGTCACCATGTGACATGCAAAAGGTGCATGTCACCTGGTGGTGGTAGGCAACTACCCACATTTACGGCGGCGTAGGCGACTGGACGCCGCCTGGTCAGCCGCTGCCCTCGTGGCCGCCTCGGTTTCCACGCGGGAGACCATTAAACGCCAACGACCAACCTTCCCGCGTCATGGCCGATGCGAACCATCGCGTCCTCTCGCTGACAAGGCGGCCCCTGGGTACTTTTCAATTTTTGCGAAACTTAAAACTATGATTGATTTAAAAAAATAAAGTGCTACATGTAGCTCGGAGTTGCTACTGAGATTTATTTAAAGACATCAACTGTTTGAGAACAAGGTTAAGTTCTCATCAGTCCACAAATCGCACCCTAAATTTATATCACCATTTCGGATGGACGGACACGATTGCTCCAAGAGAGTCGAGGAGACGCCTCTAGGCCCGCCATATGCGGACAGTTAAAGTCAAAGAAACCCGTTCGGCTAGCGACTATGACTATAAGGGCAAAACGCTAAACTCTCTCGTTCCATTCACTTTCTTCCTCTCTCCACCTTAAACAAGCATTTGTTCGTCGCTCTCTCCTCCAGCAATGTCTTCAAAATTTAGGTCGTCGGCGGTCAAGTACGCGGAGAAAAAACGCCGGCTCGAAATTTCGAGAGACGGTTCCTGAAACCAAGTGGGCTCGCCGTCGCCGCCTCCGAAACGCGTCCGTGCTGTGCTCACCGGGTTAGTTTCCTTCGCCGTGTACTTTCGTTTCTTTCGTCGCTCTCTCCTCCAGCAATGTGTTGAAACTTCGGGTCGTCGGCAGTCAAGTACGCGGATAAAAAGCGCCGGCTCGAAATTTTGAGAGACGGTTCCAGAAACCAAATGGGCTCGCCGCCGCCGCCGAAACGCGTCCGTGCTGTGCTCACCGGGTTATTTTCCTTCGCCATGTACTTTCGTTTCTTCTTGCCCGGGCTCAAGGTCTTTAAGAGTCTCTATGGTTATATACATCTTAAAGGGTTGGAAGTTCCAACGACGCCCGTACTGCACCAACTTCCACGACCAAGGAATCATCGTTGTCCGATGATTTCAACCCGGCCCTAGCCCGGCGAAATGAGGTAGCACCAAGCACTGTGTAGTTATCTTCTTCTTCTTCTTCTTCTTCTTCTTCCTTTGCGCTTACTTGCTACCGATGATTTCGCCCTGAAGGAAGCGGCGCCGACTATCGACACCATGGTCGCCATCTTGATGGAAAAAAACAAGGAGCTCAGCTTAGAGTGTGATCGCCTACGAGACGATTTGGCTGCCAAGAAGAAGAATTCGAAAAATCTTGTGGAGCTCATTTGCAGCCTTCGCAATGAGCGCGACATGTTGAAGAATGAGCTGATTAAGCAGAAAGAGAGGAACATTGCATCAGCGGAGAAAGCCAGCAGCATACTCAAGACTGTGTGCCTCGAAAAAGACAAGTCTGATATAGAGTGCAAACTACTTCTTCAGGATAAAGAAGAGCTCCAAAAGTTGAACCTTGAATATGCTGACATCGCCACCCTTGCCCTTCTCGAGAGGCAGAAGGCACAAGATAAGTTGATGCATCTGATGTTGGAGAGCTGCAGTGAAAGAGAAGAGACATTGAAAGAAATGAGCAGTTTGGTGGGATACATGAGTGGCGTCGGGCAAACTTCGCAGAATCCACCCCGGCTGAGCTCAAATTCCAGCGGAACCAGCATTCAGCAATGCATGTTATGCGCACCTACAACTTCTACTCATTGATTAGAGGTCGCACGACATGGCATTTTCCCTCGAAATAGTAGTACTGTAGTAATAGTTGTACTACTTAGTATGTACCTTTTTGTAAAATAATTTCTTACATGTATTAGAAACTACCCCTCTCCTCTCTGGATGCACCCGGGACATTGTCATCCGGCCCTCTTCTGGACAAACCCCCGCGGGAAGGACAGTATATTTTGCACATTTCGCTACTAGTACTTCTAATTCCACCGCTTATTTTTCTAATCCGTTAAATCGTTAATTAGATGACCAACTGATGGAAGCTGTGATAGATTAGACCAACAAGTGGTGAATTGTGCAAAAGATAAGTCCGTGTTTTATGCAAAAGAGTGATATGGAGATCTGGTGGAATCTTGAATTTCCTCTTCAGTGGTAGGCATGCTTCACTTATAGCTGGAGTACATTGCGTCCCTGGTGCATTTCGTCAGTACCGATCAGCTATTTTTGCTTATCCCGGAAGAGAAGGTAGTAGCCTTTTCAGTGCTAAGGAGTTGTATGTTCACTGCTTGCTTTGTCTGCTCAAACGTCTCTCTTCTTGTCAGTCTCGCAGGTGAGACTCCTCTCCCCCCTCCTCCGCGCATCTGTCAAATATTCTGCCTCCTATTTAAAACGACATTGTCCCCGCTCGTGGGCCCCGCGCCTCCAGTGGTAATTGATGCTTCTTCATCGGATTGTACTACGTACCTCCGTCCCAGTTCATATGACTTACGCGTATCCCTAGGTTTTTAATTTGGCAAGTATAATAGCAATTGTATAACATAAAAATTATATCATTAGAAAGTATAATGCATGAGCTTTCCAATAATATATATTTTGTAATATATACGTTGTATTATCATTGTCAAATTTACGACCTAAAGATACGCGCAAGCCCTATGAACCGAGACGGAGGGAGTAGGACGAATGACAGAAGAAAATGTAGCAATACTGATATTCTATGGTCCAAAATGCGAAGATGTCATTTACGGGATTGAACTTCGGTGACTTTGCCATGACTTTGGGTGACTGACATGTGGAACACACTTGTAAGTGACTCAAAGTCACTGAATTTGGGGACTCCTGAATGCTTCGTATATTTCTGACGGTTTCTGAATTATGTACAACTTTTGTAATATTGCTTAAACTAGTTTTGACCAGGGTTTGTGTAGGGTGGTTGAATTTTTTTGGTTGGTCTAAATGATGTAATCTTATTCCCTTTGGAAGTTCAGCATTAAACTCTACTAGTACAACCGTGGTGGTCTTGTGATGTCGTACTCTTTTGATGCATTTGTGATGTTGTAGTACTTTTTTTTGAACTGGTATAGTACTATCTAAGAAAAGTACTCCCTCCGATTCACATTCATTTTACACCAAGAAATATGGATCAGAGCGAGGGAGTAAATTAAACATGGCATCTCGTGCATGAAGCTTGACATATCGACCAGGTTGGCTAGAATAGCAATACAATGCTGCTATTTAGGCAAATGCATTCCATGTACGATACTAGTAGTATACATCGAGTAAAGAAGTCTATACTGACATTAAAAAAAAGACTACATTAGGGATGAGAGTCAATTGGGGCATCTACAATACAGAAAATATTGCTCGTAGCTGATTTTGGCTAAGAGGGTTTTACTCAGATTACACGTGCCACTTTCCTTGTCTGCAGAACAAGTTCTAATAAAGGAAGAGGAAAGAAGAGGACATTGTGGGCGAGATTGAACACCTTTTTTATGTGTTAAGCTGAGGCATCGTTTAGCTGAGGATTTCGACTTAGGCCTAACATCTCAACACACCCACAAATAAATCTCCTTGCGCGCACCACCGTCAGCAAAAATAACAAAATTAGCACGCAAGGTTAAGAACAAAGTGAATTTAAGTAACTTGGTTAGCTTTTCAAGCAATATATTCAGAGAAAGAGCACACATGTTCGGCTCTAAATAATCGTAAGAGAAGAACAATAAATCTAAGGCACCCCACTTCATCGATAGAAGGGGCGCGACAACACATGGATTCATACCTTGAGTCGACGCTGGCTCGTAGAAGGGCGGCCGCGCCTCGAGGATGTCGGCGACGTCTCCACCTCGGTCTCACATGTGACTGCTTCTCGGCGGGCGGTGCGCAGCGCCATGTAGAAGATCTATCAAGAGAGGAGAGCCCGATGATGCTACCGACGCCTCAACCTTGATAGCACCGACCTGTTGCTCCGCACCGAGATGCGCCACGTGCAAGATTTAGCGGATGCGACAATTTTAGAGATATGTCATGATCGTTGTAACAAATTTCAACGTGATCATGATTTGATCCTGCACTCGGCCCTTGAACACAAGTACTATTACAATCTCACAATTTTTTATCATTATACTTTGCGAGATTTAGTGGAAGCGCCAAATTCAGAGATAGATCATGATCATGCTAACACAATTTTCAATGTAATGATGATTTGATGTTGCACTCGACCTTGAACATAAGTACTAGTACGGTCTCACAATTTTGTATCATTATACTTTGCAAGTTTTAGCGGATGCGCCCATTTTCAGAGGTAGATCATGATCATGGTAACAAATTTTCAACGTGATGATGATTTGATGTTGCACTCGACCTTGAACAGAAGTACTACTACTGTCTCACAATTTCTTTATCATTATACTTTGCAAGATTTTAGCGGATGCGCAAAATTTAGAGATAGATCATGATCATGGTAACAAATTTTCAACGTGATGACGATTTGATGTTGCACTCCGGCTTGAACAGAAGTACTAGTACGGTCTCTCTATTTTTATCATTATACTTTGCAAGATTTGGCGGTTGAGCCAATTTTAGAGATAGATCATGATCATGGTAACAAATTTTCAACGTGATGATGATTTGATGTTGCACTCGAACTTGAACAGAAGTACTAGTATGGTCTCACAATTTTTATCATCATTATACTTTGAAAGATATAGCGGATGCGCCAATTTCAGAGATAGATCATGATCATGGTAACAAATTTTCAACGTGATGATGATTTGATGTTACACTCCGACTAGAAGAGAAGTACTAGTACGGTCTCACAATTTTTTTTATCATTATACTTTGCAAGATCTAGCGGATACGCTAATTGCAGAGATAGATCATGATCATGGTAGTGACCGATATTCAAGGTGATGATGATTTGATTTTGCACTCGGCCTTGAACAGAGGTACTAGTACGGTCTCACAATTTTTTATCATTATACTTGGACCTTAGCCAAATTCAAAATCTCATAGCGGCAAAACTTCCCGCCCACAAAATACAAAAAATTCACACGCTTTCAAATTCCCATTCTACCCCTGTGGAGATGACAGCAAAGTCGGTTGGTGGGGGGGTCTGCCCGTCATTTTTTGGATCACCACCTCCCTAGCCCCGGAAACCCTCCCAAAAAAAATTCATTTCCCTCAGTCTCTCATCTGAGACCACCCACCGGAACTTCTCAACTCCCTCTCTCTACCACCTCCACGACCACCGCATCGGAACATCCCCGCCGGACTTCCCTGGCCTACCCGAGCCCTCGCGATCCTCGTCATCCGGCTGCCTGCCGGAGCCGCTTCATCGACGTCGTCATCAACCGGACCGGATCATCCCCGCCGAACCTCGAAACCATATGCTCATCCAGCAGTCTACCGCAGTCGCTTCAGTTGCGGTATCGTCCACCGCATCGGATCTTGATCACCGACACCGCTGTGCATGAACCAGATCTGCTTCACCGGCGCCTTGCATGATCTAAACTCTTCTACTGTCGCTTTTCTATTGCTTGCCTGCAAGTTCTTGTTTAATCTTGGGGGAACCTATTTGTGCTAACGACGCGCCATTACGTCTTTGCAGATGAGATGAGTAACCATGAAGTTTAATGGCCGTCTCTCCAACCCCAAGTAGCACATGTAGTGTACTTCATCACCGGATCTATCAACCCCAGGAATATCTGCTGTGATTCCCACAGAGTGCTTCTCCTAATGTAAGTCCCTTATTTTAGCGCCATGTTCTGGGTTCAGATGCTTGTTTGTCTGAAGCTCTTTTAGTTCATTCCTAGCTATGACTGTAACACCTTGCTATTTTCTAGTTCATTTCTAACTTTAAGCGATTGAACATTTTGGTTTGCATTCCCTGCTCTGTAGATGTAGCCATCATAACTTCTATCTTGCTCAGTCGTTGATACAAAAATTATAGGCTGCTACTATTTTGTTCATGCCAATCTTGTTCTCCCTGAACATGTTGGTTTGCATTCCCTGTACTACAGGTGATGCCATTGTTATTTCTATCTACTTCGTCGTAAGCTAACAAAGTAACTGCCTGATATTAGTTCCTGCATGCTATCGCTCTGCCATCCCGCAGTACAAATTTATTTGAACTCGTCACAGCAGCTACTTCCATCATAATTTTGTCTGCCATCTGATTCTTCAAAAGATGCAATATTAACTTGTTTCTCTTAATTGGCATGGCGCTCACATATAGAATGGTGAACATATTGGTGTGCATTCCCTCTTCTACAAGTTAACAGGTGATCCCACTATATTCCGTTTCTGGTCCATCCTAAGCCGTAGCATTAACTATCCTCTATGTGTTGCTCATTACAATTTTATATCCCGAAACAAATTGATTTGTTTCCCTTATCTACAAGTTAATGAGTGATGCCATTATAACTCCTATATGTTTTATTCCTAGCTATTATAGTAACATCCTGCTATTAATTAGTTCATGGCCAATTTTAAGTAATTGCACATGTTGGTTCGCATTCCCTGCTCTATAGCTTTTGGCATCGTAACTTCTATATTTGGTTTACATTCCCTCCTCTGTAGATCTAGCCATCATAACTTTATCTTGCTCAGTTGTTGTTACAAAAATTATGGCCTACTACTATGTTGTTTGTGCCAATTTTTTACTCCATGAACATGTTGGCTTGCATTCCCTGTACTACAGGTGATGCCATTGTTTTGTATCTAGTTCATTGTAAGCTAACAAAGTAAGGACTTAGTTTGGCATGCTATCACTCTGCTATCTAGCATGTAGGACAAATAAACTTGTCATACTACTAGATAATAATTTTGTGTGCCATCTTGTTCTTCAAAAGCTGCATTATTGACTTGTTTCTCTGACTTGGCATGACGCTCACATATGGAATGCTGAACATATTGGTTTGCATTCCCTCTTATACAAGTTCACAGGTGATCCCACTATATTTTGTATCTGGTCTATCCTAAGCTCCAGCATTAACTATCCTCTATGTGTTGCTCATTACAAGTTTATATCCCAAAACATTTTGATTTGCATCCCCTTCACTATAAGTTCAGGAGTATTATTTAGTTGACGGCCAATTTGAAGTAATTGCACTTGGCACATGTTGGTTCACATTCCCTCCTCTTTAGCTTTTGCCATTGTAACTTCTATTTTTGGTTTACATTCCCTGCTCTGTAGATGTAACCATCATAACTTCATCTTGCTCAGTTGTTACAAAATTTATAGCCTGCTACTATGTTGTTCATGCCAATTTTGTACTCCCTGAACATGTTGGTTTGCATGGGACTCGACAGTAGTAAGTCTGCTGTTTCATTCTAACGTGCTCTGTTATATTGGCTGTTGGTATGCGGCATGCACTCTTTGTTTGCTTATTGTGTGCATTACAATGATCTTTTTATAACGACGAAATGATGATGTCTTTGTTTCAGATATAGGTGGTGCATGGACAACTTAAAAGATTGCCGAATCGCTTCATCATTGTATTGCTAGGTTTAATTACCATTCAATTTCTCTGGGTTCTGTAATATTTTTTCAAAGCCTTGCAGCTGATGTAATATTTAGTTAGTTTTTATAGTTCTTTCGCGCATTTTTTCTATGGTGCTTGTGGTAAGTGAGGCTATCCGACATAAATCATGTGCTGCGTAAATATTCTCAGTATCTAAATCAAAAATTCCCATCCCTTAAACGGCCCAATTAAGCGAAATCACATATGTGCCGGCCCGCAAAATCCTAAAGCGCCTATTATGCCGGCATATAAACAGCAACTAAACGAGTGGGCCAGCCCAGTTGATTTATGGTGGACCCCACCCTCTAATTGGGCCGGCCCACTTGCTTTAAGGTGGACCCCACCCACAACTGGGCCGACCCTGTAACAGAAAAGCGGGCCCCACAAGATTATTGGGCCGGCCCACTAACTTGTTGGGCCAGCCCAACTGCTTTTATGGTGGACCCCACTTGCTAACTGGGCCGGCCCGGTTACAGGATAGTGGGCCCCACATTTATTATTGGGCTGGTCCGCCAACCTGTTGGGCCAGCCCACTTGCTATATGGTGGACCCCACTTACTAACTGGGCCAGCCCATTAACAGGAATGTGGGACCCACCTGTGTTTTGGCCCGACCCACTATCTTGTTGGGCCAGCCCACTTGCTATATGGTGGACCCCACGACTAAATGGGCCGGCCCTTTAACAGGAAAGGGGGACCCACCTGTGTTTTTGGCCCGGCCCACTATCTTGTTGGGCCAGCCCACTTGCTATATGGTGGACCCCACATACTAAATGGGCCAGCCCTTTAACAGGAAAGTGGGACCCACCTGTGTTTTTTGCCCGGCCCACTATCTTGTTGGGCCGGCCCACTTGCTATATGGTGGACCCCACATACTTAATGGGTCGGCCCTTTAACAGGAAAGTGGGTCCCACATGCTAATTGGGCCGGCCCACTAACTTCTTGGGCCGGCCTAGTTGCTTTATGGTGGACCCCACTTGTTAAATGGGCTGGCCCGATAACAGGAAAGTGGGCCCCACGTGCCTTGTGGGCCGGCCCTTTTGCCTGTTGACCGGTCAAACGAGTGCATTCGGCCCGGCCCACATGCTTAGTCGGCCAGCCCGTTTAAATTTTGACCAGTCAACCTTAGAGGTTAGGCCCGGCCCACGTAACTAATGGAACAGCCCAGCTATATAGTTGTAACGGCCCCAGGTAGTACCCCTAATAGATTTGTTTGTTCTTTTTATTTTATGCATCATCATGGCATATGCATCATATCATCCATGTTTTCACAAAATAAAATTCTTTTTATAAACCCTAGCTTGTTGCTTTACCCTCTCATATGTTTAAAACCTTCTCTCCCTTATCTTATTTTCGAAATAATAAAACCCAGAATATTATTATTTTGGATATGTTAAAAAACTATTTTTCCAACCTTGTTCAAGTATTTTCAAATCTGCAAAATTAAATAGTTTTCCCTTTGAAAAATAAAAACTTAATTACCTTATGTCTCCTCTCATATGGTTTTATTAAACCCTCTCTTATCTTTTCTTTTAATAAAACTCAAACCCCTCCTCTGGGCCTCTCTCCCTCTCTCAGGCCCATCTCTCCCTCTCTCCCCCGCAGCCCACCTCTTTCTTGGCCCAGTCACCACTGGCCCGTACCCCTTCGATGCTTCTTTCTCCAGTTCTTGTCGTCATCTTCCCCCACGAGAACGGCGTGATCGTTCGTGGTCCTCACTGTCTCCACCACCACGGTGCCAACCACTCCCCTCCCCCCTCCAGGTCCCCAACAAACCCTAGACCGCCTCTCCTTCCCTCGCGCCGCCAGCGGTTTTCCCCTTTCTACTTCTCCTTCACGATACAGGGCCATGGCTACCTTACAGTAACCTTCACCACCGCACCTTCCCTCCATGGCACCGTCAAACCAGGCCACCCCTCGCCGAGCTGAGACCACCGGCGGGTGCGCCTCATCATCCTCTACCTCCTGGTGCGAGGAATCGAGTTGGTTCCGCTCCAATCAACGCCAAGGTCGCCGTTTCCCCGCCACGGCCTCCGCGCTCCGGCGAACTTTCCAACGCCATCCACCCTTCCCCGGCCTCCTCGTCTACGCCATGAGCTTCAGGGTGAGCAGACGCATCTCCCCGACCCCTTCCCTCTCCTCCTCCTGCTCTGGTTCGTTCCCACGACGGTGACCTCCTTTTTTCTCCGGAGCAGCTCGTCGCCGGCGATGCTCCGGTGCTTCCCCGGCTTGAACTCCATCAGATCTTGCATCCCCGTGAAGCTCCGCATCCAACGCGACACCTCCCACGTCCTGGCTTGGCCGGCGTGGCTAGATCCATCTCCGACCTGATCCTCCGCCATTGATGCAGTGGGCAAGCTCGTCCCCGCCTACTGTCTATTCTTCTTGACGTGTACCACTCACACGACAAGAACTGCAGCATAGCCTAGTGTTTCGTTGCTGTGTCTTGAATCCATCAGATCTTGTGTTCAACTCCCAGGGAAGGCAACAATACCCACCTTTTTGATTTCTTTTCCGACCTGACAGGTGGGTCCTGTCCGTCAGCCTCTACCGGCGCCACTTCAGCAACCCCTGCCTCGTCAGCCCCCTAGTCAGCACCTTGGACCCGCTCGTCAGTGACCGGGCTGATTTTCCCTTCGGTGAGAAAAGTCTCACCTCTTTTCTGTTTTTCCAGAAATTACAGAAAATGTGTATATCTTGCTAAAATTATATCTTTAAATCCATAACTCGAAATAAAATGTTTTATATATGAAAGTTGATCAGAAAAATGTGAGGAACATGAATATGCCATCCATTCATCTGTTTGCATATTGCATCATGTTGATCCGTGATAGTTTGTGCATTTCACCTCACATAATATGCGGAGTATTTTGGATATCCACCTAAGGTTTCCCCGCTCCGTTTAATATTGAAGTAGCTCATCCTTTCCATGCTATAACATGTTAACCAACACTTAAATTTGCCGGTAGAAATGCAACTCCAACCTTAATTTGTTTGTCTCGGGTTCCGACTCCGATTAATGTGGATAAGTTGCACCGCATCATGTTTGCCATGTCATGCATATCATATCATGATCATGCTGATTCTTCTTCCGTAGTAGTAAGATTGCATACGTTGTGTGTTCCAGCATTTGCTTCTTCCCGGATAGGATCACGAAGTGGTGTGTGAGATACGACGAGTTCTTCGACAAGTTCTTCTGCAGTTTTTCACAGGCGAGCCCACCCCTTCACCTATTTTACATTTACATGCTCTTTTGATCTATTGCTATCCCTATGTTGCGATTCTGTTGTGTCACGTGTCCTATCCACCTGTTATCTATATGTCCGAGATACACCTCCTCGCCCTACCTATTGTTTGTTGTTTGCCAGCTTCGCGAGTCGTAGGCGAGTTTAGGGTCTTGTTGATATCTCGAGATGTTCGGGATATCTTGTTGGGAGGTTATCACATGCTATATCAGTTGTTGGAGATATTCACACTTTACTTTATTGTTAACAACTAAAATTGTAAGCAGAGGCATCTGTGAGCCCCTTTGCGAAAGCATCGGAACTTTGACTCGCTAATGTCCCCTAGGACCCGAGTTCTTGTTATCTGTTCCGAGACTGAGCGCTCTAACCACACGTGGGTATGCTTACTGGGTCTTCCCTCGACCACTGCCGGAATCTACAGCTTTGTCCAGTGGCCACAATTAGTTTGAATGTTTGTTTGCTTCTCCCGAGCGTGCAAGCTTGTTTCTTTGTGGTCAGATGATATGATGTTACTTTTGGGGAAGCCGTGAGTGCCTTGTAACCCCGTTGTCTCTTGCACGTCTGTAGGTGCGGCACGTATTGTTAAGAGGTCATCCTCTAGTGGGCTCTGATCCTCTTAGCCGTTCTCGCAACAGCTAAGTCCGCTTCGGAGCACGGCCGGACTTCGATACGGGTTAACTTAGTTAGGTGGCTTCCTGGACATTGTTGTAGTGAAGGAGAGTGCGAGTCGTGATATCCACCTGTCGCAAGTGGGTTGAGCGTGCGTGTGGCTACATTTGGGCACCCCTGCAGGGTTAAATCTTATCGATAAGCCGCGTCCGCGGTTATGGACGACTTGGAATTGTATAGCTCGATCATAGAACAACTTGCACCTTTATGTTGTTGATAATAATTTGCTAATAACTTGATTAGTAATATAGCATTACTACAACCGATATCTAATAAAACTTGTCCACCGTTGAGTGCCTTTTACATTGCCTCTTCGCTTTGTTGAAGGGGATATGTGTATTTGGCTGGGTTATGTTTGTGTAGTTTTTATCTGTTACCTTGTGCGCTCTCTTACCTTCTCTGAGTAGACGGATGTTGTAGCGTGTCTCTATTGGGTATAGTTTTGCTACCGCTAAACCTACCATATAGCCCCAGGCGATATATATATATACTCGCCCGGCGAGCATAGCCATTTCTAGTCTCGCTAAGTACGTGCCGGAGTTCGTTCCTTGGTACTTACTCTCGCCTTTTCCCCTTCTCTTTTGCTTCCTCTCTTTTGTCGGCAACCGATGGCCCGACTTTGGCAGGTACAAGATGACGACGTTAGCAAGGTTACCCTTCCGGCTTGGCCTGGGCAGGGTTATGGACGCCATCGTTTATCTTCAGGACTCTTAGTCCAATTTGTATCTTGTCCGTACTCGGATGTATTCGATCTTCTGTATGATTTGGGTCTTTGTATTGTAAATTTGTATCTTGACTCGTTGGAGTCGTTGTTGTAATATATGTTTCTTGTGGGCTCTATTGTAATCCTGTTGTAATGTTACCGCTCGTGTTAATTCCTCTGGCATCACGTGTGTGATTCTTCGCGCACGTCGTGTCGGAGGGCGTCTCTGAATCGATATCGTGCGGATTTTGGCGGGATCGCTAGAATCCTCATGGTACCGGTTCCGGGGCGTCACAATAGTTGACCGGTCAAACTAAGTCAGCTGGCCCGGCCCGCAAACTTAATGCCCAGCTATATAGCTTAAGACGTGGCAGGCCTCGTGTGGGCCTACCATCTACCACGGGGTTTCAGCCGGTTAACGCCGTTAACTGCCAGTTAACGGCGTCTGCCACGTGTCAGTTTGCATGACGTCAGCAGTCAACGGGCTCCCGAAAACACTTGCGCAACGGTCCGATTTTCCGTGGCGAAAGGGCGCCCAAACGCGACGGACCGAAAAAAACGTCGTAGGACTTTGCCTGACGCAGTTTCGACAACAGAACCCATATCGTCGGGTTAGGCCCATAGGCGACGAAAAATACCCCTTAGTGGACGATTTTGGGACGTTGTCTATCAGAACTTTTCTTGTAGTGGTATGTGAAGATGTTCTTGTTCAAGTTACTCAAAATTGCTTAATATTAACTGATTTTGTTGTGTTGGAAATGCCTGAAGATGATAATATGTCTATTATTCTTGGAAGACCCTTTCTTAATACTGCAGGGGCTGTTATTGATTGCAATAAAGGAAAAGTCACTTTCAATGTTGAAGATAAGGAACATACTGTCTATTTTCTCGAGAGGATTGATAAAGTATATGGAGTTAATACAATTTTTAATTTGAGAACTATCAAGGTGGGAACTATTGATTGTCCAATTTATGAGCCTAAACAAGAATATCAAACTCTTGTGATTGGATCCATATCAATTCAATATAAGGTAACATGATTGATTTGAGGTTTATTTCTTCTTATGTCATGTAAAATTTAGTTGGTAGCAAGACTTGATCAACCTTGTTAACAAGTATATTTTAAATGCATGAGAGAGCTAAACAACATTTTTTTCCTTCTCCACTTGTTTTACTTGTTGTAGTACTATTTGGTTTGCAAGATACTTTAGTTGTTTAAAATTTTGGAAATCATTTTCCTGCGTTGTAATAATTACTTTAACACCCAGAAATGTGCATTTTTCGAAGTTCTCAAAAATTTACAAAAAATATACTGTTGGTCTTATTTTTCGAAGAGCTACCTGGGAGCACCTGGGGCTGACCAGTGGGGCACCCCAGGGCTGCCCCCCATGTGCCGGCGCGTCCAAGGAGGGGGGCGCGCCACCCTGTGGTGTGGGCCCCTGCTTGCCCCACTAACTCATCTCTTCCTCCCATTCTACTCTCTCTCCCGAAAAAACTCGTACCAGCTTTCTCTCACTCGCGTTTTTGCTCAAGAGCTCAGGATTTTTCGATCTCTTTGCTCAGCCCAGATTTCTGTCTGAAATTTGGCACATTTGCTCTCCGGTATGTGACTCCTTCGATTATCCAAATAGAATTTTGTTTGGTTGAATATATCTTGAGAAATTTGCTGCTGTACTCTAGCAAGTTCCTATAGTAGTTTCCCTCAATTATATGTCTCGAAATCAAATTTTATAATGATTGTTGAAAAATTTCAGAAAAGGAAAATGGACAACTACAACTTTGGAGAGGTGTTCGAAAGAGAGACGACGAGCACGGGGAGGCCCTCAAGGGCAGCCACTCGAATTAGACGATCCTATAATGAGGATGTCATCGCACCGAGCTTCGAAGTTGAAGAGGATAATGGAGTTCCTAATGCTTCATCATTTCCATGCTATGACTTTTTGCGTAATGCAGGGTTGCTTGATGATTTCTTATTTCTCATCAACAATGTGGGCTTATCCACCTATATGGAAGATGAGAGGAGCCAATACTACATGCTAACTAAAATCTTTGTTGAAAGCTTCAAGTTCAACAACACGCACTTCACGCCAACAGTTACATTCAAGATTTATGATAATCCTATTACTATGAAGTTGAAGGATTTTTGTATTGCATTGGATATTGCTCCTGTAGGTACAGCAAAGAAGATCGAGAAAAGCCCCAAGGCGTTGACGGAGCTCTATCGAGAAGTCACCAATGATGATAGCCGCACCATTCAGCGCGGCAAGATAAGAAACATTCAACTTCCCGCCATTAGATATTTCGCTTACTATCTTGCTACTAGCATTCTTGGTAGGGAGAACACTAGCAACATTTCTAGTTATCATCTTGCTTTTCTTGTTGCTGCATTGACTGGTAACACACCTTATCATCCTGGTGCTCTTATTGCTCGTCGCCTATCTACTAGGGGACCTATCTATGGAGGAATTATTGCGTCGCGTATTTTGGCACATCTAGATCTTCCTCTTGATCCTACTGATGAGAAACTAACCCCTGTTAGGCTTGATATTGCTGCTATGAAGAGTCACCAATTTGTCACAACTGACTCTAGCTTAGAAAATATTGTCTATAAAATGTTGTTTATTGACGGGGATGAGAGGGAAATCCCCTTGCCGCAGGCCGATTTGTTCAGTGTTCACAGGAAACCGTGGTCGCGCTCCAAGGAGGAGGTGGATGAGCAGCTGAGGATACATGGTTTCCACCAGCAGCATGACTCCGAGGATGCCGAGCCCTCCTACGTATCCTGGTGCGTCTTCCAGCACATACCCGGAACAGGATCCTTCTTCGTCATACTACGGAGACGCCACTTCATGGGGACCGTGGGGTTGACCTCCACTTGGGCCAAAAGCCTAAGCTTGGGGGGAGGTATGCCGGCATCACTCATTCATTGCACATTACAATTGCTGGATACTTGTATATACTTGTTTAGCTTCTTAAGATGGTCTCTAATATGAGGAAGATGATATTTGGGGAAGTGCTGTCTAAAAAACAGATTTTGGGCTGTTACTAAAAAAATTCCTGTGCGCAGCCAGAACGTTATTTTGAGCTGCCAATTTTTTTGCATGTTCCCCAGGTTGTTATCTAACTTTCATTAGTTGAACACTTTTCGAGTTGAGCAGCAGAATATTTTCGTAAAAATGATTACTGTACTGCTGTCAAGTTTTGGCAGATTTCTGCCGCTTTGCTTTTCTGTGTTTCTTTTAGTTTTCATTCTCTTGTTTTTTGCTTTGTTTCTTTCCTAAAACACAAAATACCAAAAATATTTGTTGTTCTTCTTTGTTTTTGTAAAGTTTATTAGGGAGTTCAGCGGTCTTCGGTGATTGGAGCTTGGTTTTCATTCCATATTATTATTCAAGCCACACAAGTGAAAGGCAATAATGACGATCTACGGCAACTCGACTGTGGTGAGAGGCTGGTATGAACTCTATTTGTTTTCATTTGTGTACATATACTCATCCATGTGAGCATGCTTAGTTGGTTCATGTGAGGTATATGTCATTTAATGAAAGTCTAGTAGTTCATGATCTCTCATGCTTAGTTCCAATTTATTAATAGTGAGTAGCATGTCATGAATATCTGCTTGCATTGCTTTATTCATAGATAGGTATGACATTGTGGTATCCTCCTCTGAATAATTCACTTGAATCGACTTGGCACATGCTCACGCATGCATATGACTAAACAAAAGTCAATTAAGCCTCGATGATTTACTTTGCTTCAGAGTTCTTGTATCACTTTTATGCCTCCGTTAATTTTATTTTGTCGCAAGCATGATTATGACAGTTATTGCTCTGTTGATTGTCGCTTCCCAGTCTATTGCTAGCCTTCACTTGTACTGAGCGGGAACGCTGCTCGTGCTTCCAAATACCTGAAAACCAAGTTATTCCAAAGAGTCCACCATAAATACCTATGTATGCCATTTCAAACCATTCTAAGTAAATTCTCATGTGCTACCTTTAAACCTTCAAACTACTTCTCAATTTGTGTCGATGTTTTATAGCTCATGAAGAAGTATGTGGTGTTTTATCTTTCAACCTTGTCATTTACTCCTCACAGACTTTCACTAATGGACTAGTTGAAACGACACAGATGTCGCCTAGAGGGGGGGGTGAATAGGCGATTTAAAACTTTTACGAGATGGGCTTAACAAATGCGGAATAAAACTAGCGTTTACTTTGTCAAGCCCAAAGCTTATATACTATTGTTCACCTATGTGCACCAACAACTTATTCTAAGCAATGGTTCACCTATGTGCACCAACAACTTATGCTAAGCAATACAAGCAAGTATGTGATAGCAAGATATATATAACTTCAAGCACGATGGCTATCACAAGGTAAAGTGCATAAGTAAAGAGCTCGGGTATAGAGATAACCGAGGCACGCAGGAGACGATGATTTATCCCGGAGTTCACACTCTTGTGAGTACTAATCTCCGGTGGAGAGGTGCGGTTGCTTAGTGCTCCCGAACGCCACAAGAGGCTCACCTTGAGGGGTGGTTGCTCGATGCACACCAACGCCACAAAGGCCTCACCCCAAGATGCGGTACTCACACCACACACCGAACGCCACGAAGGCGCCTCACCTAAATCTCCGGTGACCCTTGCCACAAAGGCCTAGGTCACGGTTCCACTAAGGGATTTCCTTCGAGGCGGAAACCGGGCCTTACACAAAGGTTGGGGCACACATCCACAACTTAATTGGAGGCTCCCAACAAATCACCACAAAGGTCTAGAATCCGTCTAGTGTTCCAAGAACCCAAGAGAAAACAACTTTCTTGCTTTCAACTCCACGAATCACCGTGGAGAACTCAAACCGATGCACCAAATGCAATGGCAAGAACACCACAAAGATGCTCAAGTCCTTCTCTCTGAAATTCCAACAAAGCTACAAAAGCTATTGGGGGAATAAGAGAGGAAGAACAAAGGAATTCACAAAGAACACCAAGATCAAGATCTAGAGAGTTCCACTCACAAAGAGATGGATTTGATTGGTAGAAATATAGATCTAGATCTCCTCTTCCTTTTCCCTCAAATGGATTCAAGAATCATTGGAGGAGTAGAGGGATGTGGGAAGCTCTCAAGATCAACAATGGTGGAGAGCAAAAGGGGGAAGAAGAAGTGGGGAGAAAGAGGAGGAAGAAGGGCTTAAATAGGGGTCTCAGATTTCTGCCCGTTGGGGCCAAAATCGCGACAGGCCGGCAGTGCCGGCCTTGAACCACCGGCAGTGCCGGGGTGGCCGGCAGTGCCGGGGTGGCCGGCAGTGCCGGCCTTGTTCCACCGGCAGTGCAGGGGTGGACAGCAGTGTCGGCCTTGGCCACCGGCAGTTCCGGCACCCCAGTTTTTGCCCAAACACCCGATACGAAAACCTTAATAACTTTTGCATCCGGACTCCGATTTCGATGATCTTGGGCTCGTTGAAATCACAACAACGAGATCTACAACAATATGCATAGAAACATCATAGTCCAGCAAAGTAGGATAGAAACAAATGGATAAAGGTTTTACCTATCTATAAACAGCAAACCGGTAAAACCTCCAATATGGAAAATGCAACAACTTGAGTTAGGAAACTCGCATTTAGGTGAAACCAATTTTGTTGTAAAGAAGATGACACGAGCTAGCCCACAAAGATTGAAAAGATTAAGAACAAGTGGGGTAGGTTTTTCTATGTATTTTAGAGTGAAACCTCTCAATACGAGAAACCGAGAAAAACTCCAATATCGAAAACGCAACAAGTGATTCATGCGGAATCCGTTTTCGATGAACTAGAGCTTGCCATGAGAATAAGCACAAGCTCTAAAACACCATATGGATAAGATCCAAATAACAACCAAGAAAGATGATGCAAGGATGCAAAAGTTTGAGCTCTCTCCGAACGATACGATCGAGTTACTCACTCGAGAGCCCTCTTGATAGTATGGCAACTAAACTATAAACCGGTCTCCAACTACACTATGAGACCGGTGAGAAAGAAACCCTATAAAGAGCAAACCTTATAATTGCGCATTCCACTTGAGCTCGATGATGATGATCTTGACCTCAACAAGATGGAACGCCTTTCTTGATTGTGCTTGCTTGATGAAGTCTTGTGGATTGCTCCCCCATAATCCATCATGGGAGAGCTTCTTCTTCGGCGCATCTTCACATATCCATGAACACTATATGGATGGCAAGCTTTAAGAAAAATGATCTCTTCGAGATGGCTCATCTTTAACTTGCACATCATTTCTTCATTCTTCATCATGTTGATGTCTTG
Source organism: Lolium perenne (assembly GCF_019359855.2). NCBI lineage: Eukaryota > Viridiplantae > Streptophyta > Magnoliopsida > Poales > Poaceae > Lolium > Lolium perenne. Next base: position 106,500,738 of record NC_067248.2, read on the forward strand.
AAGTAACTTGAGGGCTCACTTCATCTTCATCTTCAAGACATACTTGACACTTGATATCCTTCATCAATTTCTTCTTATTGCAACCTTGAAGCCAACATATGGTTCAAGCATTGCCTATGGACAACACCTACAAATATAACTCAATGCAAACATTAGTCCATGGGGATTGTCATTAATTACCAAAACCACACATGGGGGCTCCATGCACTTTCAATCTCCCCCATTTTGGTAATTGATGACAATCTCTTTGAGAGGGTTTATATAAGGAATTTAAGTAACGAACAAGTTGAATATATAGAGCAAACTCCCCCATAATATATGCATGTGTGAATGATCTTGACTTTCATTGCATATATTGGCATTCAAAGCCTAGTGGAGTTTCCTATAAATATTCAACTATGCAAAGCAACAAGATGCAATGCAATAAAGGCACATGCTTAAGCACAAAGCAAAGACATAACCAAATTCCCTTAAACCCTCCAAACTTCTCCCCCATTGGCACCAATTGCCGAAATGGGTGAAAAATTTAGAAGGCCAATATAGTGAGAGTTCCTCCATAGCGTGTGCATTTCTCATAATTTGAGTGGAATCAAATGCATGTATCCAATGACGAATATTCGGAAGGAATCACACTATAGATAGGATCAAAGATTGCAAAAAGATAACAAAGTCAAGAAGCTTCAACAAATGAAGCAAGCAACCAAATGAACCACAAAGAAGATACCAAAAGAAAGATAGATATTATGATAAGATCAAGAAGATTGCTCTATATAATATGAGGAAGCTCCCCAAGGTTTGTGCACAAAAGTAGACAATTTGCATTGGAGTATAAAGTGCACAAACATGGAATCATCACTCCCATAATATCATTCAAAACAAAAGATACCAAGTGAATCAAACTCTAATGATCACCACAAAATAGTGCCTTAAATAAAATGAGGAAGCTCCCCAAGGTACATGCATAAATTAAAATGTTGCATTTGAATACAATATGCATAACATGGAATTCTCACTCCCTCATTACCTTTTAAAACATAAACATTTGCAATAGATCATAGATAGATAATTAAGCTTAACACTTGCAACAAACAAATGGTTGAGCAACAAGTAGGAGGCACCATAATAAAAGGCTCAACCAAGAGGATATGTGAAAGGCATGATAAAGCATATTATAAGACTATTACAAGGATGAGCAAAAAGCATCATCATAGTCTTCAATGAATTATATTGCTTAGCATGACCAATCAACACGCAACAAATAAATAAGATATCAAATGGAGATGTATCATCTCTTATGTGTATAAGTTTCTCTAAGTGAGCAATATCACAAAGATATTTATCCACAAAGAAACATGCACACACAAAATAGATACATAATAAATAAAGCATGATATCCAAGAGGAAGTCATGCAATATACCAATAAGAATTTTTGCTTAATAGCATGGCCAAAGGCTCAATTTTATCTTATTGTACATTCATGAACTTCAACCACAAACATCTAAAATACATCACAAATATCAACAAGGGATAGAAGATAGTTGGGATGCATTGAGAAAGGCAACAAGTATCACAAACGAGGATACTAAAAGAAATAACTCAATTTGCACTTTCATCGATATTGCACATGTGAGAGGCTTGAGGAATTGATATGCAATAAAATTGCTAGATAGGCATAGATGGGATGGGTGAATCATGAGCATGATTTTATATACTTCCCAATATATGTACTCATCTCAAATTACTCACATTCGCAATAAAGATGTTTCGTTAAGACTTTAGCAAGAAGCACAACATTTGCAGATCAAGAGATTCATGCCAAGATGCAACCACATGGTTGGATGCTAGAAAAATATGCATGAGAAGATACTTGTTACCGAGATAGCATTGGTGAGGATGTAGTAGATATGTGTTCGTTGACCATCCTAGCTTGCCTCAAGTTACCGTTGAGTCACCACTTCTCCCCAAGAGTGAGACAAGCATCCAATGCATATCCATTGTACCTAACACAAAGGTAAGTACAAAAAGGTCCCCAAACTAATTGGGTCCAAAGTAGTTAGACACACTACAACATATAGGACAAACTCCACAATACTATGTGCATATAGATATGAAATTGAATTTCATGCACATCTTAGCCAAATTAGGATTTGATGGAGTTTACCCTATATATTGGATTAAAGAAAGTAACACATGCCATAAGATATACATATATTAAATATGCATGCACAATACTTTCAAGAACCAAAGGAAGATACAATTTGGACAAAACACCAAATAAATCAAGAGACAATGGTTGTCCAAATTATATCAAAGAATCAAATCAACACAAGATTGACCCCAAAGACTTATCTCATTATAAGAAGCTAATTAAACCTAAACACAAATGAATGAGATAACCAACTCCCAAGAGAGCAAGGTTCCAACAAATAAACCAAACCCTCGAAACTTTTTATGATGGCATAAAGTACCCAAAAAAATTATGTCTCTCAAAACCAATTTTTTTATAATGATCAAGAGATGTTAAGCATTCTAACAAATATAGGAGAGCTCCCCCAATATTAGTGCATTATCTAGGATTTTGCATATGAATACAAAATGCACAAAACTAAGATCATCACGCTACCTATATCTACTAAAATGCTAAGAAAGTTTGAATAGACAAATTAGATCCATAAGATGCAAGGAAGACACATGGGAGTCAAAGCACAACACATTCATGGCAATAAATAAGACAATTTAAACACAAGAGCCAATGTAAATATGATCAATAAATTTCTACCTCATAATAGATTGCCAATTTTCCTAGGACAAGAGTTATTAGGAAATATTTCCCGGTGGTAGTTTGTAAGTATATATAAGATCATATTTACACCAAATAAAGCATATGGTAAAAGATAAGAGTTAACCATCATGCAAAGAGAGTTTCTTGATAGCTTCAATTAGTTATACCAACATGCAAAGCAATTAATAGTATTCATACCAACATGCAAAGCAATTAATAGTATTCATACCAACATGCAAAGCAATTAATAGTATTCATACCAACATGCAAAGCAATTAATAGTATGACTTGAAGCATATGGTTTTCCAAAAATGTATTGAGGGACACATTGTGAAAAACCATGCCAAGAAAAACTTTCACAAATAAGATCCACAAAGATATTAGCAATGAAGCCATTTAAGCAAATTGGAACTTGTTTGAGAAAACATGCCACATATGAGAGATAATTTACAATATCAATTCTATGTGATACAACCTCAAATGTTCACATTTCCTAGGCTTGTAATATGCACAAAGCTTATTACTCCCCCATAATGTGATAAAGAATTTATTTTCACAAGAGGCAAATAAGATCCAACTAGAGATATTAATGGACATTGGAATTTGAATTTCTCATGAAGATGACATACCACATAGAGACTAGATAATCTTGCAATATCAATTCTAAGTGATATTCCTCATGTACACACATTGTTAGGATCATGAAATTCCCAAAGGAATATCACTCCCCCAAAACGGGATAGTCCATTAATCTCTCATAAGAGCCACATAAGATACAACAAGATGCAAAGAGGCTCCAACACAAACACAAGTACACGGTGTGCAACCCAACATACATAGAATTGATTTCTCAAGAAAAGCAAGTAGGAAGCACAACATATACAAACACATGCTAGGAACAAAACTAACACATGCAAAGGGGCGAGTAACTTTCAATATAAGTGAGTTGAGAACATGTTACCGCAAGGAGGAACATTGAAAACATGATAGAAGCAAGATAACCAAAAGACTTGGCTTGAGATAATATAAATGATGAAGATCCCTTAATTCTTCACGATGTAGCCAAGTCTCCAATGCCCTCCAACAAGCACCTATTGATCAAATTTTGGATTGTTGGTCCCCAACTAAGTTGGGTCCTAAGAGGTTAGTCACAATAGGCTTGGCAACCCAAATGGTTCTTTTCTTGACACCACTTTGAGCACCAACATATTTGGCAAACACATTGCCACCCTCATCCTTACGAAGAGAATAAACATCATCAACGGTGATAGAGTTGGATGAGGTACCAATAGTGCACAAGGAGGAGATGTGGCCCTTCTCACGGCATATGTAGCAAGTTCTTTTCTTCTCCTTCTTCTCACAAGATTTCTCCACAATGGGAGCATTGGCTTGTTCCTTCTTGGGAAGTGGCATTTCTTCAACTTGAGGTTGAATATGAGTTTGAACTTGAGGCCGCTTCCCTTTTTGCTTCTTCTTCAAAGGGCAAGATCTAACATGGTGCCCTTCAATTTTGCACTTGAAGCAAACAATCTTGGTCGGGTCTTTGACTTGTACTTGGCCCTTCTTCTTCTTCTTCTTCTTCTTCTTGTTGTTGTTCTTGGACTTGTTTTTGTTGTTGGATTTGAATCCAAGTCCACTCTTGTAATTGGGGGATTGTTGCATACTTAACATCGTGTCAAGTTTGCATTTCCCTTCATGACTCTTTACCAAGTCATTCTTCAAAGAATTGGCTTGGGCCTTGAGCTCTTTGATTTCCTCTACATGGTTAGTAACAACACAAGTACTAGAGGAAGTATAACCTTCATTGTTAGAGCAACAAGGCAAGGAAGATAATTCATCACAAGATTTAGCAATATTATGAGTGGATGAATTACTAGGAGTAGCACATGGCAATATAACATTTTGAGTACTAGTGCTAATATCCACATGAGGCTCACAAGGTGTTGCCTTTGATATGATAGCCTCATGAGCTAACTTTAGCCTATCATGAGAAGCTAGAAGATCCTCATGGAGCTAGAAAGCTTTCCATGATTTTCTTCCAATTTCCCATAATTTCTAGTTAGCAATTCAAGTTGAGCCCTTAGCTCAACATTCTCCTTCAAGATAGATGCTTCACAAAAAGTAGAGTTAGTAGCACAAGCATCATCACAAGACATATCAAGAAGAGAGGGTAACATAGCATGCTCTTTTAAATAGGAAGCTTGAAGTTTCTCATGGGACTTGGTGAGGATAGAGTGTTCGCTCTCCAAGACCTTGTGGGCCTTGTCTAGATCATCTAGATCCTTAACAAGTTTATCATGACCAACGCCAACTTTGGAATTTTCCTTTTTAAGCATTTTTACTTGAGCTTTAGCATGGTCTCTTTCCTTAGTTAGTTTAGAAACTATTTCATTTTGAGACACTTCAAGGGTTTCAAGTTGCTCTTCAAGAGAGGCTACGGTCTCTTGTTCTTCTTCAAGATCATTCTTTAGGGATGCTACATCATTGGCATACTCTCGTTCAAGAGCATCCTTTTTATCAGTGGTGTTCTCATGCGTCCAAATAAGTTTTTGGCTCTCAATAGCGATAGTCAAGATTTCAAAGAAGTGGGAGCAAGCAATTTTATCTTTGCAAAGAACCTTGAATACATTCTTACCCTTATCGCGTAGAGAGATAACCCAATCCTCTTCTTCATATTCATCCTCATCCTTATCACCACGAGAAATATTAGGTTCCATGGTAGGAGGTACCGTGGAACCCTTGGCCATAAGGCATATATGAGGACCGTGAGATAAAGATGAGGAGTTACTTGAGGCTCCTTTCAAGATCTTGTCTTGACCAATAGAATTTTTGGTTTCCTCTACATTGTTAGTCACATAACAACTAGAGGAAATAGAAGTATTTTTATCATGGCCACAAGACAAAACAAACATATCATCATGAGATTTATTCAAGCAACTTACACATGATATGCAAGGACTATTAACACAAGCATGTAGATGATTTATATTGCTATATGTGTTTATGTCCATAGATGAAGCATTGCAATGAGATAGATATGAAGATTCATCAATACTAAGCTCAATATCAACATTGCAATTTTGATCACCACTCACCATATCATTACCTTGTGTCTTGCCACACATTGGTGAAGTGGAAGAAGATGAGAACTCATCACGGCCGGAAGTGGAAGCAATACAATCATCTTCAATAATATTGGACACATCATATTTGTCTTGAATCTTTGTCCATAATTCATGAGCGCTCCCAAAAGGCATGATTGAAGAAGTAACTACATTGCTCACAACAATGGAAAACACATGAGAAGCAAGAGCATCGAAACAAGAGTTTTTCTTCTCCTCATAAGATAAATTTTGGGGATCCTTAGGAGAAGAAAAACCCATGTCAAGAAATCGCTCCATGTTCGGGGAAATACCCCGCAAAATATTAAGCACATAAATTTTCCATAGATCATAATTTGTGCCATCAAATATAAACAAGTTATTGTGATCTAATCCCCTAACCGACATCTTTACTCTCAAGGCGGTGAAGCCTAACAATGAGAGACCTTGCTCTGATACCAATTGAAAGGACACAGATGTCGCCTAGAGGGGGGGTGAATAGGCGATTTAAAACTTTTACGAGATGGGCTTAACAAATGCGGAATAAAACTAGCGTTTACTTTGTCAAGCCCAAAGCTTATATACTATTGTTCACCTATGTGCACCAACAACTTATTCTAAGCAATGGTTCACCTATGTGCACCAACAACTTATGCTAAGCAATACAAGCAAGTATGTGATAGCAACATATATATAACTTCAAGCACGATGGCTATCACAAGGTAAAGTGCATAAGTAAAGAGCTCGGGTATAGAGATAACCGAGGCACGCGGGAGACGATGATTTATCCCGGAGTTCACACTCTTGTGAGTGCTAATCTCCGATGGAGAGGTGCGGTTGCTTAGTGCTCCCGAACGCCACAAGAGGCTCACCTTGAGGTGTGGTTGCTCGATGCACACCAACGCCACAAAGGCCTCACCCCAAGATGCGGTACTCACACCACACACCGAACGCCACAAAGGCGCCTCACCTAAATCTCCGGTGACCCTCGCCACAAAGGCCTCGGTCACGGTTCCACTAAGGGATTTCCTTCGAGGCAGAAACCGGGCCTTACACAAAGGTTGGGGCACACATCCACAACTTAATTGGAGGCTCCCAACAAATCACCACAAAGGTCTAGAATCCGTCTAGGGTTCCAAGAACCCAAGAGTAACAACTTTCTTGCTTTCAACTCCACGAATCACCGTGGAGAACTCAAACCGATGCACCAAATGCAATGGCAAGAACACCACAAAGATGCTCAAGTCCTTCTCTCTCAAATTCCAACAAAGCTACAAAAGCTATTGGGGGAATAAGAGAGGAAGAACAAAGGAATTCACAAAGAACACCAAGATCAAGATCTAGACAGTTCCACTCACAAAGAGATGGATTTGATTGGTAGAAATATAGATCTAGATCTCCTCTTCCTTTTCCTTCAAATGGATTCAAGAATCATTGGAGGAGTAGAGGGATGTGGGAAGCTCTCAAGGTCAACAATGGTGGAGAGCAAAAGGGGGAAGAAGAAGTGGGGAGAAAGAGGAGGAAGAAGGGCTTAAATAGGGGTCTCAGATTTCTGCCCGTTGGGGCCAAAATCGTGACAGGCCGGCAGTGCCGGCCTTGAACCACCGGCAGTGCCGGCCTTGTTCCACCGGTAGTGCAGGGGTGGCCGGCAGTGTCGGCCTTGGCCACCGGCAGTGCCGGGGTGCTCCCGGCGGCAGTGCCGGGGTGTTCCCGGCGGCAGTTCCAGCCCCCCAGTTTTTGCCCAAACACCCGATACGAAAACCTTAATAACTTTTGCATCCGGACTCCGATTTCGATGATCTTGGGCTCGTTGAAATCACAACAACGAGCTCTACAACAATATGCATAGAAACATCATAGTCCAGCAAAGTAGGATAGAAACAAATGGATAAAGGTTTTACCTATCTATAAACAGCAAACCGGTAAAACCTCCAATATGGAAAATGCAACAACTTCAGTTAGGAAACTCGCATTTAGGTGAAACCAATTTTGTTGTAAAGAAGATGACAAGAGCTACCCCACAAAGATTGAAAAGCTTAAGAACAAGTGGGGTAGGTTTTTCTATGTATTTTAGAGTGAAACCTCTCAATACGAGAAACCGAGAAAAACTCCAATATCGAAAACGCAACAAGTGATTCATGCGGAATCCATTTTCGATGTACTAGAGCTTGTCATGAGAATAAGCACAAGCTCTAAAACACCATATGGATAAGATCCAAATAACAGCCAAGAAAGATGATGCAAGGATGCAAAGGTTTGAGCTCTCTCCGAACGATACGATCGAGTTACTCACTCGAGAGCCCTCTTGATAGTATGGCAACTAAACTATAAACCGGTCTCCAACTACACTATGAGACCGGTGAGAAAGAAACCCTATCAAGAGCAAACCTTATAATTGCGCATTCCACTTGAGCTCGATGATGATGATCTTGACCGCAACAAGATGGAACGCCTTTCTTGATTGTGCTTCCTTGATGAAGTCTTGTGGATTGCTCCCCCATAATCCATCATGGGAGAGCTTCTTCTTCGGCGCATCTTCACATATCCATGAACACTATATGGATGGCAAGCTTTAAGCAAATGATATCTTCGAGATGGCTCATCTTCAACTTGCACATCATTTCTTCATTCTTCATCATGTTGATGTCTTGAAGTAACTTGAGAGCTCACTTCATCTTCATCTTCAAGACATACTTGACACTTGATATCCTTCATCAATTTCTTCTTATTGCAACCTTGAAGCCAACATATGGTTCAAGCATTGCCTATGGACAACACCTACAAATATAACTCAATGCAAACATTAGTCCATGGGGATTGTCATTAATTACCAAAACCACACATGGGGGCTCCATGCACTTTCAATCTCCCCCATTTTGGTAATTGATGACAATCTCTTTGAGAGGGTTTATATAAGGAATTTAAGTAACGAACAAGTTGAATATATAGAGCAAACTCCCCCATAATATATGCATGTGTGAATGATCTTGACTTTCATTGCATATATTGGCATTCAAAGCCTAGTGGAGTTTCCTCTAAATATTCAACTATGCAAAGAACAAGATGCAATGCAATAAAGGCACATGCTTAAGCACAAAGCAAAGACATAACCAAATTCCCTTAAACCCTCCAAACTTCTCCCCCATTGGCACCAATTGCCGAAATGGGTGAAAAATTTAGAAGGCCAATATAGTGAGAGTTCCTCCATAGCGTGTGCATTTCTCATAATTTGAGTGGAATCAAATGCACGTATCCAATGACGAATATTCGGAAGGAATCACACTATAGATAGGATCAAAGATTGCAAAAATATAACAAAGTCAAGAAGCTTCAACAAATGAAGCAAGCAACCAAATGAACCACAAAGAAGATACCAAAAGAAAGATAGATATTATGATAAGATCAAGAAGATTGCTCTATATAATATGAGGAAGCTCCCCAAGGTTTGTGCACAAAAGTAGACAATTTGCATTGGAGTATAAAGTGCACAAACATGGAATCATCACTCCCATAATATCATTCAAAACAAAAGATACCAAGTGAATCAAACTCTAATGATCACCACAAAATAGTGCCTTAAATAAAATGAGGAAGCTCCCCAAGGTACATGCATAAATTAAAATGTTGCATTTGAATACAATATGCATAACATGGAATTCTCACTCCCTCATTACCTTTAAAACATAAACATTTGCAATAGATCATAGATAGATAATTAAGCTTAACACTTGCAACAAACAAATGGTTGAGCAACAAGTAGGAGGCACCATAATAAAAGGCTCAACCAAGAGGATATGTGAAAGGCATGATAAAGCATATTATAAGACTATTACAAGGATGAGCAAAAAGCATCATCATAGTCTTCAATGAATTATATTGCTTAGCATGACCAATCAACACGCAACAAATAAATAAGATATCAAATGGAGATGTATCATCTCTTATGTGTATAAGTTTCTCTAAGTGAGCAATATCACCAAGATATTTATCCACAAAGAAACATGCACACACAAAATAGATACATAAGAAATAAAGCATGATATCCAAGAGGAAGTCATGCAATATACCAATAAGAATTTTTGCTTAATAGCATGGCCAAAGGCTCAATTTTATCTTATTGTACATTCATGAACTTCAACCACAAACATCTAAAATACATCACAAATATCAACAAGGGATAGAAGATAGTTGGGATGCATTGAGAAAGGCAACAAGTATCACAAACGAGGATGCTAAAAGAAATAACTCAATTTGCACTTTCATCGATATTGCACATGTGAGAGGCTTGAGGAATTGATATGCAATAAAATTGCTAGATAGGCATAGATGGGATGGGTGAATCATGAGCATGATTTTATATACTTCCCAATATATGTACTCATCTCAAATTACTCACATTCGCAATAAAGATGTTTCGTTAAGACTTTAGCAAGAAGCACAACTTTTGCAGATCAAGATATTCATGCCAAGATGCAACCACATGGTTGGATGCTAGAAAAATATGCATGAGAAGATACTTGTTACCGAGATAGCATTGGTGAGGATGTAGTAGATATGTGTTCGTTGACCATCCTAGCTTGCCTCAAGTTACCGTTGAGTCACCACTTCTCCCCAAGAGTGAGACAAGCATCCAATGCATATCCATTGTACCTAACACAAAGGTAAGTACAAAAAGGTCCCCAAACTAATTGGGTCCAAAGTAGTTAGACACACTACAACATATAGGACAAACTCCACAATACTATGTGCATATAGATATGAAATTGAATTTCATGCACATCTTAGCCAAATTAGGATTTGATGGAGTTTACCCTATATATTGGATTAAAGAAAGTAACACATGCCATAAGATATACATATATTAAATATGCATGCACAATACTTTCAAGAACCAAAGGAAGATACAATTTGGACAAAACACCAAATAAATCAAGAGACAATGGTTGTCCAAATTATATCAAAGAATCAAATCAACACAAGATTGACCCCAAAGACTTATCTCATTATAAGAAGCTAATTAAACCTAAACACAAATGAATGAGATAACCAACTCCCAAGAGAGCAAGGTTCCAACAAATAAACCAAACCCTCGAAACTTTTTATGATGGCATAAAGTACCCAAAAAAATTATGTCTCCCAAAACCAAATTTTTGATAATGATCAAGAGATGTTAAGCATTCTAACAAATATAGGAGAGCTCCCCCAATATTAGTGCATTATCTAGGATTTTGCATATGAATACAAAATGCACAAAACTAAGATCATCACGCTACCTATATCTACTAAAATGCTAAGAAAGTTTGAATAGACAAATTAGATCCATAAGATGCAAGGAAGACACATGGGAGTCAAAGCACAACACATTAATGGCAATAAATAAGACAATTTAAACACAACACTACTAGGAAAAGGCCTAGCCGTAAGATGGGTGTTAGTGGCGCACCAGGAGGGCCGTGCGCCACTACTACTTAGCAGTGGCGCACCGGAAAGTGGTGGGCCACTATTAAAAATGTAGTAGTGGCGCACCTCTTCTGTGGTGCGCCACCACTAAGTTTGACCATGGGTTTGACCCAGCCTTATACATAGCAATGGCGCACCATGTAGAGGTGCGCCACAGCTATTTTATGTAGCAGTGGCGCACCTCTACATGGTGCGCCATTGCTATGTAAAGGGGATGATGGACATGTTTGGGCATCACTTAGTAGTGGCGCACCATGCTTGGTGCGCCAATGCTAAGTGGTGCCTAAACATTTCCACCCCCCCCCCCCGTGATCGCAATCGCCTTTTCGGGTTTGGAAAAAATAAAAGAAATAGATAGAAATTTCAAAAAATAAAATCCTTCGAGATGCCCATGTAATATGTCATCTAGGTTTAGTGAAATTTTAAAAAAATGAATTTTGATATATTATGCAAAATGGCGTCATCTTTCGGTAAAACGGGTTTTCTGGTTGCATACGACCTCCGATGAAAAACTTTTTTATATCAAAATCTATCTACGCGAAATTTCCTATTCGAATTCAACCGCCTACGGCCGTTTCGACAAAAAATGGATTCCTCAATTGGAAAACAGAAACAGGACTTTTTTCAGGTTTTAGATTTTGGGCAAAAAATAGAAAAAAAATAGCGGTGGCGCACCCATGCCTTGGTGCGCCACTGCTAAGCTTCCCGCCCACGATTTTCAAAATGGGAGGAGCCGGCCACTTAACCCCCTCCTCCCTCCTCCCTCCTTTCATTCTCCTCTCCTCCTCCTGCTCTCCTCCTCTCCTCTCCTCCTTTCACTCCGACGACCTCCTCCTCTCCTCTCCTCCTTTCACTCCGGCGACCTCCTCCTCTCCTCTCCTCCTTTCACTCCGGCGACCTCCTCCTCTCCTCTCCTCCTTTCACTCCGGCGACCTCCTCTCCTCCTTTCACTCCGGCGACCTCCTCCACTATGTCGAGCTCCGGTGACCTTACTTTCCGGCGAGCTCCTCCACTATGGTGACCTCCGGTGACCTTACTCTCCGACGACCCTCCGGCGACCCTCTAGCCTCCATTACCTCTGGCCTTCGTCCTCTTGTTCATCCTCTCCTACATCTCCTCACCTCTCTTCACCTCTCCTACGTCCCTCATCCATCATCACCGGCGGCTAGGCTAAGAAAAATGAGAATGAACATTGCACAAATAATTCTAGGAACAAGAACGAGAAAAAATAACGAGCCAAAAAAATCGAAACAAAATGTGCCAGATCCAGATCCAGATCCAGATCCAGATCTAGAAATTTCAAATTTTAGTAGTGGCGCACCTTTTTTCTATCCAGTGGCGCACCTCAGACGTTTAGGAGTGGCGTACCATGAAGCTAGTAGTGGCGCACTACCTGGTGCGCCACTGCTAAGCCAAATAGCAATGGCGCACCACTAGTGCGCCACTACTAAAAGTTAGCAGTGGCGTGATAGCAGTGGCGCACCACTAGTGCGCCACTGATGGGTAAAAGTGGTGCGCCACTAATTGCCCTTTTCCTAGTAGTGCAAGAGCCAATGTAAATATGATCAATAAATTTCTACCTCATAATAGATTGCCAATTGTCCTAGGACAAGAGTTATTAGGAAATATTTCCCGGTGGTAGTTTGTAAGTATATGTAAGATCATATTTACACCAAATAAAGCATATCGTAAAATATAAGAGTTAAACATCATGCAAAGAGAGTTTCTTGATAGCTTCAATTAGTCATACCAACATGCAAAGCAATTAATAGTATTCATACCAACATGCAAAGCAATTAATAGTATTCATACCAACATGCAAAGCAATTAATAGTATTCATACCAACATGCAAAGCAATTAATAGTATGACTTGAAGCATATGGTATTCCAAAAATGTATTGAGGGACACATTGTGAAAAACCATGCCAAGAAAAACTTTCACAAATAAGATCCACAAAGATATTAGCAATGAAGCCATTTAAGCAAATTGGAACTTGTTTGAGAAAACATGCCACATATGAGAGATAATTTACAATATCAATTCTATGTGATACAACCTCAAATGTTCACATTTCCTAGGCTTGTAATATGCACAAAGCTTATTACTCCCCCATAATGTGATAAAGAATTTATTTTCACAAGAGGCAAATAAGATCCAACTAGAGATATTAATGGACATTGGAATTTGAATTTCTCATGAAGATGACATACCACATAGAGACTAGATAATCTTGCAATATCAATTCTAAGTGATATTCCTCATGTACACACATTGTTAGGATCATGAAATTCCCAAAGGAATATCACTCCCCCAAAACGGGACAGTCCATTAATCTCTCATAAGATCCATATAAGATACAACAAGATGCAAAGAGGCTCCAACACAAACACAAGTACACGGTGTGCAACCCAACATACATAGAATTGATTTCTCAAGAAAAGGAATTAGGAAGCACAACATATACAAACACATGCTAGGAACAAAACTAACACATGCAAAGGGGCGAGTAACTTTCAATATAAGTGAGTTGAGAACATGTTACCGCAAGGAGGAACATTGAAAACATGATAGAAGCAAGATAACCAAAAGACTTGGCTTGAGATAATATAAATGATGAAGATCCCTTAATTCTTCACGATGTAGCCAAGTCTCCAATGCCCTCCAACAAGCACCTATTGATCAAATTTTGGATTGTTGGTCCCCAACTAAGTTGGGTCCTAAGAGGTTAGTCACAATAGGCTTGGCAACCCAAATGGTTCTTTTCTTGACACCACTTTGAGAACCAACATATTTGGCAAACACATTGCCACCCTCATCCTTACGAAGAGAATAAACATCATCAACGGTGATAGAGTTGGATGAGGTACCAATAGTGCACAAGGAGGAGATGTGGCCCTTCTCACGGCATATGTAGCAAGTTCTTTTCTTCTCCTTCTTCTCACTACATTTCTCCACAATGGGAGCATTGGCTTGTTCCTTCTTGGGAAGTGGCATTTCTTCAACTTGAGGTTGAATATGAGTTTGAACCTGAGGCCGCTTCCCTTTTTTCTTCTTCTTCAAAGGGCAAGATCTAACATGGTTCCCTTCAATTTTGCACTTGAAGCAAACAATCTTGGCCGGGTCTTTGACTTGTACTTGGCCCTTCTTCTTCTTCTTGTTGTTGTTCTTGGACTTGTTTTTGTTGTTGGATTTGAATCCAAGTCCACTCTTGTCATTGGGGGATTGTTGCATTCTTAACATCGTGTCAAGTTTGCATTTCCCTTCATGACTCTTTACCAAGTCATTCTTCAAAGAATTGGCTTGGGCCTTGAGCTCTTTGATTTCCTCTACATGGTTAGTAACAACACAAGTACTAGAGGAAGTAGAACCTTCATTTTTAGAGCAACAAGGCAAGGAAGAGAATTCATCACAAGATTTAGCAATATTATGAGTGGATGAATTACTAGGACTAGCACATGGCAATATAACATTTTGAGTACTAGTGCTAATATCCACATGAGGCTCACAAGGTGTTGCCTTTGATATGATAGCCTCATGAGCTAACTTTAGCCTATAATGAGAAGCTAGAAGATCCTCATGGGAGCTAGAAAGCTTTCCATGATTTTCTTCCAATTTCCCATAATTTCTAGTTAGCAATTCAAGTTGAGCCCTTAGCTCAACATTCTCCTTCAAGATAGATGCTTCACAAAAAGTAGAGTTAGTAGCACAAGCATCATCACAAGACATATCAAGAAGAGAGGGTAACATAGCATGCTCTTTTAAATAGGAAGCTTGAAGTTTCTCATGGGACTTGGTGAGGATAGAGTGATCGCTCTCCAAGACCTTGTGGGCCTTGTCTAGATCATCTAGATCCTTAACAAGTTTATCATGACCAACGCCAACTTTGGAATTTTCCTTTTTAAGCATTTTTACTTGAGCTTTAGCATGGTCTCTTTCCTTAGTTAGTTTAGAAACTATTTCATTTTGAGACACTTCAAGGGTTTCAAGTTGCTCTTCAAGAGAGGCTACGGTCTCTTGTTCTTCTTCAAGATCATTCTTTAGGGATGCTACATCATTGGCATACTCTCGCTCAAGAGCACCCTTTTTATCAATGGTGTTCTCATGCATCCAAATAAGTTTTTGGCTCTCAATAGCGATAGTCAAGATTTCAAAGAAGTGGGAGCAAGCAATTTTATCTTTGCAAAGAACCTTGAATACATTCTTACCCTTATCGCGTAGAGAGACAACCCAATCATCTTCTTCATATTCATCCTCATCCTTATCACCACGAGAAATATTAGGTTCCATGGTTGGAGGTACCGTGGAACCCTTGGCCATAAGGCATATATGAGGACCGTGAGATAAAGATGAGGAGTTACTTGAGGCTCCTTTTAAGATCTTGTCTTGACCAATAGAATTTTTGGTTTCCTCTACATTGTTAGTCACTTAACAACTAGAGGAAATAGAAGTATTTTTATCATGGCCACAAGACAAAACAAGCATATCATCATGAGATTTATTCAAGCAACTTACACATGATATGCAAGGACTATTAACACAAGCATGTAGATGATTTATATTGCTATATGTGTTTATGTCCATAGATGAAGCATTGCAATGAGCTAGATATGAAGATTCATCAATACTAAGCTCAATATCAACATTGCAATTTTCATCACCACTCACCATATCATTACCTTGTGTCTTGCCACACATTGGTGAAGTGGAAGAAGATGAGAACTCATCACGGCCGGAAGTGGAAGCAATACAATCATCCTCAATAATATTGGACACATCATATTTGTCTTGAATCTTTGTCCATAATTCATGAGCGCTCCCAAAAGGCATGATTGAAGAAGTAACTACATTGCTCACAACAATGGAAAACACATGAGAAGCAAGAGCATCGAAACAAGAGTTTTTCTTCTCCTCATAAGATAAATTTTGGGGATCCTTAGGAGAAGAAAAACCCATGTCAAGAAATCGCTCCATGTTCGGGGAAATACCCCGCAAAATATTAAGCACATAAATTTTCCATAGATCATAATTTGTGCCATCAAATATAAACAAGTTATTGTGATCTAATCCCCTAACCGACATCTTTACTCTCAAGGCGGTGAAGCCTAACAATGAGAGACCTTGCTCTGATACCAATTGAAAGGACACAGATGTCGCCTAGAGGGGGGGTGAATAGGCGATTTAAAACTTTCACGAGATGGGCTTAACAAATGCGGAATAAAACTAGCGTTTACTTTTTGTCAAGCCCAAAGCTTATATACTATTGTTCACCTATGTGCACCAACAACTTATTCTAAGCAATGGTTCACCTATGTGCACCAACAACTTATGCTAAGCAATACAAGCAAGTATGTGATAGCAAGATATATATAACTTCAAGCACGATGGCTATCACAAGGTAAAGTGCATAAGTAAAGAGCTCGGGGCTATCACAAGGTAAAGTGCATAAGTAAAGAGCTCGGGTATAGAGATAACCGAGGCACGCGGGAGACGATGATTTATCCCGGAGTTCACACTCTTGTGAGTGCTAATCTCCGGTGGAGAGGTGCGGTTGCTTAGTGCTCCCGAACGCCACAAGAGGCTCACCTTGAGGTGTGGTTGCTCGATGCACACCAACGCCACAAAGGCCTCACCCCAAGATGCGGTACTCACACCACACACCGAACGCCACGAAGGCGCCTCACCTAAATCTCCGGTGACCCTCGCCACAAAGGCCTAGGTCACGGTTCCACTAAGGGATTTCCTTCGAGGCGGAAACCGGGCCTTACACAAAGGTTGGGGCACACATCCACAACTTAATTGGAGGCTCCCAACAAATCACCACAAAGGTCTAGAATCCGTCTAGGGTTCCAAGAACCCAAGAGTAACAACTTTCTTGCTTTCAACTCCACGAATCACCGTGGAGAACTCAAACCGATGCACCAAATGCAATGGCAAGAACACCACAAAGATGCTCAAGTCCTTCTCTCTCAAATTCCAACAAAGCTACAAAAGCTATTGGAGGAATAAGAGAGGAAGAACAAAGGAATTCACAAAGAACACCAAGATCAAGATCTAGAGAGTTCCACTCACAAAGAGATGGATTTGATTGGTAGAAATATAGATCTAGATCTCCTCTTCCTTTTCCCTCAAATGGATTCAAGAATCATTGGAGGAGTAGAGGGATGTGGGAAGCTCTCAAGGTCAACAATGGTGGAGAGCAAAAGGGGGAAGAAGAAGTGGGGAGAAAGAGGAGGAAGAAGGGCTTAAATAGGGGTCTCAGATTTCTGCCCGTTGGGGCCAAAATCGCGACAGGCCGGCAGTGCCGGCCTTGAACCACCGGCAGTGCCGGGGTGGCCGGCAGTGCCGGCCTTGTTCCACCGGCAGTGCAGGGGTGGCCGGCAGTGTCGGCCTTGGCCACCGGTAGTGCCGGGGTGCTCCCGGCGGCAGTGCCGGGGTGTTCCCGGCGGCAGTTCCGGCCCCCCAGTTTTTGCCCAAACACCCGATACGAAAACCTTAATAACTTTTACATCCGGACTCCGATTTCGATGATCTTGGGCTCGTTGAAATCACAACAACGAGCTATACAACAATATGCATAGAAACATCATAGTCCAGCAAAGTAGGATAGAAACAAATGGATAAAGGTTTTACCTATCTATAAACAGCAAACCGGTAAAACCTCCAATATGGAAAATGCAACAACTTGAGTTAGGAAACTCGCATTTAGGTGAAACCAATTTTGTTGTAAAGAAGATGACAAGAGCTACCCCACAAAGATTGAAAAGCTTAAGAACAAGTGGGGTAGGTTTTTCTATGTATTTTAGAGTGAAACCTCTCAATACGAGAAACCGAGAAAAACTCCAATATCGAAAACGCAACAAGTGATTCATGCGGAATCCGTTTTCGATGAACTAGAGCTTGTCATGAGAATAAGCACAAGCTCTAAAACACCATATGGATAAGATCAAATAACAACCAAGAAAGATGATGCAAGGATGCAAAGGTTTGAACTCTCTCCAAACGATACGATCGAGTTACTCACTCGAGAGCCCTCTTGATAGTATGGCAACTAAACTATAAACCGGTCTCCAACTACACTATGAGACCGGTGAGAAAGAAACCCTATCAAGAGAAAACCTTATAATTGCGCATTCCACTTGAGCTCGATGATGATGATCTTGACCGCAACAAGATGGAACGCCTTTCTTGATTGTGCTTGCTTGATGAAGTCTTGTGGATTGCTCCCCCATAATCCATCATGGGAGAGCTTCTTCTTCGGCGCATCTTCACATATCCATGAACACTATATGGATGGCAAGCTTTAAGCAAATTATCTCTTCGAGATGGCTCATCTTTAACTTGCACATCATTTCTTCATTCTTCATCATGTTGATGTCTTGAAGTAACTTGAGGGCTCACTTCATCTTCATCTTCAAGACATACTTGACACTTGATATCCTTCATCAATTTCTTCTTATTGCAACCTTGAAGCCAACATATGGTTCAAGCATTGCCTATGGACAACACCTACAAATATAACTCAATGCAAACATTAGTCCATGGGGATTGTCATTAATTACCAAAACCACACATGGGGGCTCCATGCACTTTCACTAGTGGCACATCCGCTTATCCAATAATTTTGCAAAAAGAGCTGGCAACGGGGTTCCCAGCCCCAATTAATTAACCTTCATTAATAATTCTCTTCACGTGTTTTGCCCTGATTTATCAGTAAGCAACTTAACCTGCAAATAGACACTCCCCCATGGTATGTGAATGTTGGAAGGCACCCGAGGATTCGGTTAGCCATGGCTTGTGTAAGCAAAGGTTGGGGGGAGTGTCATCCATAATGAAACTAAAATGCATGTGTAAACAAAAGAGAAGAGGGATGATCTACCTTGCTGGTAGAGATAACGTCCTTCATGGGAGCCGCTCTTGAGAGTCTGGTTGGCGAGGTAGCTAGAGTACCCACTATCATTCGTTGACAACAACAAACACCTCTCAAAACAATTTTACTTCTGTCTTTGAAAAAATGAAAAGCTCTAGCACATGTTAATCACTGCTTCCCTCTGCGAAGGTGATGACCCACAAGTATAGGGGGTGTATCGTAGTACTTTCGATAAATAAGAGTGTCGAACCCAACGAGGAGCAGAAGGTGTTGACAAGCAGTTTCGATGAAGGTTTCACTGTAAATGCTCACAGACAAGTATTCAGGGGGTTTTGATATTGCAGATAAATAAAGTACAAGTAAATAAAATGCGAGAGAAATAACTGCAGCGAGTGGCCCAATCCTTTTTAGCACAAAGGACAAGCCGGTTTGATTACTTATAATGACCAAACGTTCCTGAGGACACACGGGGATTTTAGTCTAGTGCTTTCGCTACATACAGCTGATTAATCTTCATTGTTTTGATAAGTGTTGTGTGGGTGAACCTATGCTAATGCACCGCCCTTCCTAGGACTAATACATACTTGTGATTATACCCCTTGCAAGCATCCGCAACTACAAGAAAGTAATTAAGATAAATCTAACCACAGCCTTAAACTCTGAGATCCTGCGATCCCTCCTGCATCGATATACTAACGGGGGCTTAGGTTTCTGTCACTCCGGCAACCCCGCAATTAGCAACCGAATACAAGATGCACTCCCCTAGGCCCATAAATGGTGAAGTGTCGTGTAGTCGACGTTCACACGACACCACTAGAAGAATGACACCACAACTTAAATATCATAACATTGAATATTACTCAACCATAATTCACTACTAGCATTTAGACTTCACCCATGTCCTCAAGAACTAAACGAACTACTCACGAGACATCATATGGAATACAATCAGAGGTGATATGATGATGAATAACAATCTGAACATAAACCTTGGTTCAATGGTTTCACTCAATAGCATCTACAACAAGTATAGAATAACACCGGGAGAGTTTCCCCTATCAAACAATCAAGATTTAACCCGAATTGCTACAGCGATGACGAGGTGCAGCGGTGGTGATGGCGGTGTAGATGGTGGAGATGATGATGATGATGATGGAGATGATGTCCCGCTCGATGACGATGGCGATGGCGTCGATTTCCCCCTCCGGGAGGGAATTTCCCCGGCGGATTCCTGCCCGCCGGAGAGCTCTGTTCTCTCTGGTGTTCTCCGCCCCGCAGAGGCGGCTGTAACCCTTCGTGAGGATCCCTCTGTGGCTTAGGTTTTCGGGACGAAGGAGTACGCGAAGAAAAGGAGGCGAAAGAGGTCATGGGGCCCCCCGAGCACGGGGGTGGCGCGGCCAGGCCTTGGGCCGCGCCGCCCTGTGGTCTGGGCCCACAGTGGCTCTTCTCCTCTTCCCCTTCTGGCTCCCTCCGTCATCTGGAAAAATAGGAATTTACGTGAAATTCCCTTCCACAGTTGATCTTCCGAAATATTGCGTTCTGACGGTGCTTTTTCCAGCAGAATCCTGGCTCCGGTGCTTGATCCTCCAATGATGATGAAACATGTAAAATAGATGAAATAACATAAGTATTGTGTCCCAATATGAAATATATCAATGAATAACAGCAAATTATGATACAAAATAGTGATGCAAATTGGACGTATCAACTCCCCCCAAGCTTAGACCTCGCTTGTCCCCAAGCGAAACTGAGCTCGATAAACAAGACCACATGTTTATGGAGTGAAGAGTCGATAAATAAAATACGGACAAGAAGCATCATATTCATTCACACAAGACATTATAGTAAACAACTTCCTCATATAACTCATCTCGAAATAAGTAAAGAGAAATCACAAGTAAAGGTGCATAAGAAATCATAGTTGGTGATGGCAAACTTTGTTCTTGGTCAGAGAACTGCTAACGGATTGTACTTCTAAGCAAAAGCTTTCATATTAGAATTTATAGCTGAGCCTTCATATTTAAGCATAACAATCTCTTCATAATCATTGATAACTTCAAAGTCATATTCATTCAGATAAAATTGGTACTAAACAAGAAAGTATAAAAGACATGATCAACTGAATCATAGCATAAATGATTGGTTCACAACAACTCAATTGCTTGCTTAGGATAGAGGGAAATAGGTATACTGACTCAACATAAAAGTAAAAGACAGGCCCTTCGCAGAGGGAAGCAGGGATTAAATCATGTGCTAGAGCTTTTCAAGTTTTGAAATCATATAAAGAGAATAAAAGTAAAATTTTGAGAGGTGTTTGTTGTTGTCAACGAATGGTAGCGGGCACTCTAACCCCCTTGCCAAACGAACCTTCCAAGAGCGGCTCCCATGAGGGACGGCATCTCTACCAGCAAGGTAGATCATCCCCCTTCTCTTTTGTTTACACATGTATTTTAGTTTTATTTAGGATGACACTCCCCCCAACCTTGGCTTTCTCAATCCATGGCTAACCGAATCCTCGGGTGCCTTCCAACATTCACATACCATGGAGGAGTGTCTATTGCAAAATTAAGTTGCTTACTGATGAATCAGAGCAAAACATGTGAAGAGAATTATTAATGAAAGTTATTAATTGGGGCTGGGAACCCCGTTGCCAGCTCTTATTGCAAAATTATTGGATAAGCGGATGTGCCACTAGTCCATTGGTGAAAGTCCGCCCAACAAGATTGAAAGATAAAACACCACATACTTCCTCATGAGCTATAAAACATTGACACAAATAAGGAGTAATAGTTTGAATTATTTAAAGGTAGCACATGAAGCATTTACTTGGAATGGCAGAAAATACCATGTAGTAGGTAGGTATGGTGGACACAAATGGCATAGGTTTGGTCTAAGGTTATGGATGTATGAGAAGCATTCCCTCTCGTCTGGTCTTTGGCTAGCAAGGTTTGATAGCAAGCATAAAGGTTGAGGGAAACAAACAAATATACATATGATAGAAACAATCATGCATCTTTCTCATAAGCACAAGCAATTTTAACTTAAGAATACTAAGCATAGAGATAATGGAGCAATGTATCTAAGTGTATTTCTCTCTTCTATCAAGATGTTGTTGTTATTGACCAATGCTAAGTTTGCCAAAACCAAATAGATTTACTTAATGTTCCCAAAGTGATATCAATACTCATGTCAAGAGTAATCATATAATGGAGATTGCAAACTAAAATAAGGTGTGCAAAAAGTAAATGATAAGACTTCTCATTAATATTCCATAACGATAACTCACACCAACGGATACATCGATAACTAACTAAGAGAGATACTTCCACATTGCATACTATTCTATATGATAACTTCCCTACTCATGATATGACGCTACTTGATAGTAAAAGATAAAGGTGGTGATGTGATACCGCGGCACTCCCCCAAGCTTGGAACAAACCAAGGGGATGCCAATACCGATGATGAATTACTCCTTCGGCGATGGTGGTGATGAATTCCTGACAAGCTTCTCAATAAGCTCCTGGAGCTCGTCAATCCTGTATATGAGATTGCGAATCATCTCTGAATTGTGCTCGACGCGGTTAAGGAGTCTGTCCGACGGTGAGTCCCAACTCTTGGAGTTATTTCCCCACTCTTCAGCCTCAGGCTCCTTCTCTCCTGCAGTGTTAGAGCGATCTATATCCCACTGGCTAGGCAATGCTGCCTTGGGAGTCCCTTCAATTTGATTATTGAAAATTAGATTGTGGAAGGGTCGATGAGTGCCTGATAGAGATGACTTTGGAGCTAGGTAATGACGTGGAACCGCTCCTCCAGTGCGAATTCTTGCGCTCTTGTTTGCGCTAAAAGGGTTGTCCACCACCTTGATGCTTGCGATAGTAGCACGCGGGTGCGTGCGCGAATCTTCATCCACCTCTTCTTCATCCTCTTCCTTGACGTCCTTGTCTTCCTCTTTCCGCCCAAGATCTTGATTATCTTCTTCCGGAAACTCCTTGCCCTTGTTCTTGGAGACCATGGCGCTTCTAAACTGAAAACAGATCTGGCAGAAAACAGCTCGAAACAAAACACGACGAGAAAACGATATTACGGACCTCCAGGGGTCCGGGGAATTATATAGCAAATATTTTTACGACAAAAGGAAGGTTCCAGGCCGAAAACGAGTGGAAACGGGACGCCGAGGTGCCGTCACCATAGGTCGGCGCGGCCAGGGTGGGGCCCGCGCCGGCCTGTGGTGACGGGCCCTCGCGCGTCTTTTCCACTCCGTTTCGATTCCGTAATTTTTCATATTTTCCAAAAACAGCAGAAATAATGTTCGGAAAGGTAAACGCGGACTCTTTATTACCTATACTGTTACCTATTCAAAGTCCAGTTCTGGCGGACTGTCAATTTGTCCTTTGATGAAAGCCTCCGGTGTTTCCACTTGAATAATATCGACATCAACATTATAAGAATCACCCGAGATATAATGCTTGAGTCTTTGTCCATTCACCACTTGCGTGGCATTGCCTTGGAGAGAGCTAATTTTAATTGCTCCTGAACGATACACCTCCTCAACAACATATGGTCCTTCCCACTTCGAGAGTAATTTCCCTGCAAAGAATCTGAGACGAGACCGATATAATAGAACTTGATCTCCAACATTAAATTCTCTTTTGATGATCCTTCTATCATGCCACTTCTTAACTTTTTCTTTAAAGAGTTTAGCATTTTCATAAGCTTCACTTCTCCATTCATCTAGAGAACTTAATTGCAACAACCTCTTATTACCGGCTAATTTAGGATCTTTATTTAATTCTCTAACAGCCCAATAAGCTTTGTGCTCTAGTTCTAAAGGTAAATGACAAGCTTTTCCATAAACCATTTTATAAGGTGACATTCCCATAGGATTTTTATAAGCAGTTCTATAAGCCCATAACGCTTCTTTCAATTTGCTAGGCCAATTCTTCCTAGATTTATTAACAGTCTTACCCAAGATAGCTTTAATCTCTCTATTTGATAATTCTACTTGACCGCTAGTTTGAGGGTGATAAGCAGAAGCAATTCTATGATTAATACCATACTTAGCAAGAGTTTTTCTAAAACCTCCATGAATGAAATGAGAACCTCCATCAGTCATAATATATCTAGGTACTCCAAATCTAGGAAATATAATATCTACAAGCATTTTTATAGAGGTCTCACCATCAGCACTTTTTGTAGGTATAGCTTCTACCCATTTAGTAACATAATCAACAGCGACAAGTATATGAGTGTTACCGTCTGAAGAAGGGAAAGGTCCCATGAAGTCGAATCCCCAACAATCGAATGGTTCAATAACAAGAGTATAATTCATAGGCATTTCATTGCGTCTGGAGATATTACCAACTCTTTGACATTCATCACAAGATAAAATAAATTTCCTTGCATCTTTGAAGAGTGTTGGCCAATAAAAACCTGATTGTAGAACCTTTTGCGCGGTTCTATCTCCAGCGTGATGTCCTCCATAAACACTTCCATGACATTTATTCAATATCTCCTGTTGTTCATATTCAGGAACACATCTTCGCATAATACCATCCACTCCTTCTTTATATAAGTGTGGGTCATCCCAAAAATAATGCCTCAAGTCATAAAAGAATTTCCTCCTTTGCTGAGCTGAAAAGGTTGGAGGCAAATACTTCGAAACAATAAAGTTAGCATAATCTGCATACCAAGGGCTCTCTCGCGAGCTCACCTTTATTACAGCCAATTGTTCATTTGGAAAACTATCATTAACAGGAACAGGATCATAAGCAATATTTTCCAATCTAGACAAATTATCAGCAACAGGATTATCGGCACCTTTCCTATCTATAATATGTAAATCAAATTCTTGCAACAGAAGTACCCATCTAATAAGCCTTGGCTTAGCATCTTTCTTTGTCATAAGGTATCTAATTGCAGCATGATCAGTATGAATTGTAACTTTTGAATCAACAATATAAGGTCTAAACTTATCACAAGCAAAGACTACAGCTAACAATTCCTTTTCAGTTGTAGCATAATTTCTTTGAGCAGCATCAAGAGTCTTACTAGCATAATGAATAACATTTAATTTTTTATCTACTCGCTGTCCAAGAACAGCGCCTACAGCAAAATCACTAGCATCACACATAATTTCAAAAGGCAAATTCCAATCAGGAGGTTCAACTACAGGAGCAGTTGTTAAGGCTTTCTTTAAAGTTTCAAAAGCTTCCTTACAATCATCATCAAAAACAAAAGGTACATCTTTTTGAAGAAGATTAGTAAGAGGCTTTGAAATTTTAGAGAAATCTTTAATAAATCTCCTATAAAACCCAGCATGACCAAGAACACTACGAATACCTTTAACATCCCTCGGATAGGGCATCTTCTCAATCGCTTCAACTTTAGCTCTATCAACTTCAATACCTTTCTCAGAAATTTTATGTCCCAATACAATTCCTTCATTAACCATAAAATGGCATTTCTCCCAATTAAGAACAAGGTTAGTTTCTTCACATCTCTGCAAAACTTTATCGAGGTTTCGCAGGCAATTATCAAAAGAATTCCCATAGACAGAAAAATCATCCATGAACACCTCTACAATACTTTCGCAAAAACCATGAAAAATAGCAGACATGCATCTTTGAAAAGTAGCAGGAGCATTACATAAACCAAAAGGCATACGCCTATAAGCATAAGTTCCATACGGACAAGTAAAAGTGGTTTTCTCTTGATCTTTAGCTTTAACAGCAATTTGTGAAAACCCAGAATAACCATCAAGAAAGCAAAAATGAGTATTTTTAGACAACCTCTCTAACATTTGATCAATAAAGGGTAAAGGGTAATGATCTTTCTTAGTAACTTTATTAACTTTTCGAAAATCAATGCACATTCTATAACCTACAACTATTCTTTGAGGAATAAGCTCATCATTATCATTAGGCACAACAGTCATTCCTCCTTTCTTAGGGACACAATGAACAGGACTAACCCATCTACTATCAGCAATAGGATATATAATACCAGCTTCAAGGAGTTTTAATACCTCGTTCCTTACCACCTCCTTCATCTTCGGAATTAGACGACGTTGATGTTCAACAACAGGCTTTGCATCATCTTCCATATTAATAGCATGTTGGCAAATAGAAGGAGAAATCCCCTTCAAATCATCAAGAGTATAGCCAATAGCTCCTCGGTGTTTCTTCAATATTTCCAATAACCTTTCTTCCTCAATCTCTGAAAGCTTAGAACTAATAATAACAGGATATATTTTCTTATCATCAATATGAGCATATTTAAGATTATCAGGTAAAGGCTTTAGATCAAAAACAGGATCTTCCTTCGGTGGCGGTGTTGTACCCAGATCTTCCACCGGTAAATCATGCTTGAGAATAGGTTGGCGACGAAAAATTTCCTCAAGCTCATCTCTTTCTTTCCTAAAAGCTTCACTTTCACTATTCTCCAAATGTTGCTGCAAAGGGTTATTAGGAACAAGAACAATAGATGCACACTGCTCCATTTTAAAATCATTACTAGGCAAGTCAACTTTATAAGGAGTTTTGGTAAATTTAGAAAAGTTAAATTCATAAGGTTCACCAGCAAATCTAGTCAAAATTTTCTCTTTCTTACAATCTATAATAGCTCCACAAGTATTTAGAAAAGGTCTACCAAAAATGATAGGACAATAATCACTAGCAGCAGAACCAAGTACCAAAAAGTCAGCAGGATATTTAATCTTACCACATAGAACTTCCACATCTCGAACAATACCAATTGGAGAAATAGTTTCTCTATTAGCCAGATGAATAACCACATCAATATCTTCAAGTTCACAAGAACCAATTTCGTGCATAATCTCCGTGTAAAGTTCATAAGGTATAGCACTAACACTTGCACCAATATCACATAAACCATAATAGCAATGATCACCAATTCTAACAGATAGCATAGGAACACTAACTTGTTTGGATTTATTAGGATGTGAAACAATATTAGAAGCATCTTCACAGAAAATAATATGACCATCCTCCACATTTTCAGTCACAAGATCTTTAACTATTGCAACGGCAGGTTCAATTTTAATTTGTTCTTCAGGTTCTTTAGGTTTCTTTTCACTTTTATTAACTGCACTAGATATGACAGAGTACTCCCTCATTTTAGCAGGGAAAGGAGTTTTTTCAATATAAGCTTCAGGAATAACATTATCAGCAGTTTCAATCACTACACATTTGTTTACAGATGAATCAATTTTATCTTTATACGGTTCATGATACTTATCAAAATTCTTCTTAGGCAGTTCATAATGAGAGGCAAAAGCTCTATAAAGATTTGCAACAACTTGGGAATCAAGACCATATGTAGCACTCATATTACGAAATTTATCAGTATCCATAAAAGCTTCAATGCATTTATAATCATAAATTATACCTGATTCTCTATCTCTGTCGTTCTCCCATCCTTCAGTATTTTCTTGGATCCGATCAAGAAGGTCCCTTTTAAACTCTTCATTCTTGCGTGTAAATGATCCAGAACAAGAAGTATCCAGCAAGGTCTTGTCTTGAAAAGAAAGTCTTGCATAGAAATTATCAATAATAACATTACCAGGAAGCTCATGAATGGGGCATTTGAGCATTAAAGACTTCAATCTCCCCCAAGCTTGGGCAATACTTTCTCCATCATGAGGCCAGAAATTATATATGCGGTTCCGATCTTTGTGAATTTCACTTGGAGGATAAAATTTGGAATAAAATAAAGGCACAATGTCCTCCCAATCAATAGAATCACCATTCTTCAGCAATTTATACCAGTGCGCCGCTTTACCAGACAGCGATATAGTGAATAGTTTCTTCCTAACTTCATTCATGGAAATACCTGCACATTTGAATAACCCGCATAATTCATGCAAAAATAGTAAATGATCACCAGGATGGACAGTTCCATCCCCTTCATAGCGGT
Organism: Lolium perenne; assembly: GCF_019359855.2. NCBI lineage: Eukaryota > Viridiplantae > Streptophyta > Magnoliopsida > Poales > Poaceae > Lolium > Lolium perenne. The sequence continues at coordinate 106,528,888 of NC_067248.2, forward strand.
TATCCATAACACGTTCAATAATTTTCGTAGGTATTTTATATGGTACTACTTCCTCACCTGGCGCTTCATCCACTACCGTTGCAGTAGTAGTAGATTTCCCAAATAGAAATTGAAGAGAAGATCTCTCCATAATGATTATAGCAGCAGAAATAAAATCAGCACAAACAGTAAAGGTTTTCCTTACCAATTCCACTTACCAATAGCGCTTCACTCCCCGGCAACGGCGCCAGAAAATAGTCTTGATGACCCACAAGTATAGGGGTGTATCGTAGTACTTTCGATAAATAAGAGTGTCGAACCCAACGAGGAGCGAGAAGGTGTTGACAAGCAGTTTCGATGAAGGTTTCACCGTAAATGCTCACGAGACAAGTATTCAGGGGGTTTTGATATTGCAGATAAATAAAGTACAAGTAAATAAAATGCGAGAGAAATAACTGCAGCGAGTGGCCCAATCCTTTTTAGCACAAAGGACAAGCCGGTTTGATTACTTATAATGACCAAACGTTCCTGAGGACACACGGGGATTTTAGTCTAGTGCTTTCGCTACATACAGCTAATTAATCTTCATTGTTTTGATAAGTGTTGTGTGGGTGAACCTATGCTAATGCACCGCCCTTCCTAGGACTAATACATACTTGTGATTATACCCCTTGCAAGCATCCGCAACTACAAGAAAGTAATTAAGATAAATCTAACCACAGCCTTAAACTCTGAGATCCTGCGATCCCTCCTGCATCGATATACTAACGGGGGCTTAGGTTTCTGTCACTCCGGCAACCCCGCAATTAGCAACCGAATACAAGATGCACTCCCCTAGGCCCATAAATGGTGAAGTGTCGTGTAGTCGACGTTCACACGACACCACTAGAAGAATGACACCACAACTTAAATATCATAACATTGAATATTACTCAACCATAATTCACTACTAGCATTTAGACTTCACCCATGTCCTCAAGAACTAAACGAACTACTCACGAGACATCATATGGAATACAATCAGAGGTGATATGATGATGAATAACAATCTGAACATAAACCTTGGTTCAATGGTTTCACTCAATAGCATCTACAACAAGTATAGAATAACACCGGGAGAGTTTCCCCTATCAAACAATCAAGATTTAACCCGAATTGCTACAGCGATGACGAGGTGCAGCGGTGGTGATGGCGGTGTAGATGGTGGAGATGATGATGATGATGATGGAGATGATGTCCCGCTCGATGACGATGGCGATGGCGTCGATTTCCCCCTCCGGGAGGGAATTTCCCCGGCGGATTCCTGCCCGCCGGAGAGCTCTTTTCTCTCTGGTGTTCTCCGCCCCGCAGAGGCGGCTGTAACCCTTCGTGAGGATCCCTCTGTGGCTTAGGTTTTCGGGACGAAGGAGTACGCGAAGAAAAGGAGGCGAAAGAGGCTGTGGGGCCCCCAGAGCACAGGGTGGCGCGGCCAGGCCTTGGGCCGCGCCGCCCTGTGGTCTGGGCCCACAGTGGCTCTTCTCCTCTTCCCCTTCTGGCTCCCTCCGTCATCTGGAAAAATAGGAATTTACGTGAAATTCCCTTCCACAGTTGATCTTCCGAAATATTGCGTTCTGACGGTGCTTTTTCCAGCAGAATCCTGGCTCCGGTGCTTGATCCTCCAATGATGATGAAACATGTAAAATAGATGAAATAACATAAGTATTGTGTCCCAATATGAAATATATCAATGAATAACAGCAAATTATGATACAAAATAGTGATGCAAATTGGACGTATCAGAAGGGTAAATCTTTTACTTTTATGTTGAGTCACCATCCTTTCTTTGAGCACCTTCTTGAGAGCATAACTGTCATTCTTAGTATAGTATGCTTGTCCCAAAATATGATCAGCTGTGGTATAACTTTGATGCTTTTATCTCTGATAATCCTTACTTCTAGTCTTTCCATGAACTTCAGAGGTGCCTGGGCATTTATGTTTTGCTGTACAAATACGGGCAAGCGAGATACCACTTTATCATATCTTTCTATGAACATTGCAATCCTGCTTACGGAAGTGTTTCATGATGCTTGTTATTAGTTTGTTGGTATTTCTTTCATGATTGACACAGCTATTAGATGACTTTATTTGCATGTATCTTATTATGAATTGCTTAAGTACTTGCCCATATCATGAGAATATTTACATCATATGAGCAAATGTGTTCGTGAAAGTTCTTTTATCGCACTCAGTTGTTAACTGAATTGCTTGAGGACAAGCAATAAACTAAGCTTGGGGGGAGTTGATACGTCCAAAACGTATCTACTTTCCCGAACACTTTTGCTATTGTTTTGCCTCTAATTTGTGTATTTTGGATACAACTAACACAGACTAACGCTGTTTTCAGCAGAATTGCACTGGTGTCTTGTTTTTGTGCAGAAACTCAACTTTCAGGAAAATCCCCGGAAATAATCGCAATGAGCCTATTTTCACAGTGAACATACGAGGCCAAAAGGGCAAGCCAGGGGGGCCCACGGCCCCCACACCATAGGTCGGCGAGGCCTGGAGGGGGGGCGCGCCGCCCTATGGTGAGGGCGCCTCGGCGGCCCCCCGACGCTCTCCTTCGGACTACAAAACCCTTTCGACCTAAAAATGCCAGGGGGTTCGACCATATTTCCAGAAGACGTCCAGAATTCCGCCGCCATCGCGAAACTCCGTCTCGGGACCAGAAACTCCGTTCTAGCACTCTGCCGGGACGGGGAATTGGAGGAGATCATCGCCGCCATCACCACTGACGCCTCTCCATCTGCCATCCATGACTCCCCCATCCATGTGTGAGTAATTCCCCCGCTGTAGGCTGAAGGGGATGGTAGGGATTGGATGAGATTGATCATGTAATAGTCATAAGATTGTTAGGGCATAGTGCCTAGTATCCGTAGTTGGTACTTTTATGATATTGTTGCAACTTGTTATGCTTAATGCTTGTCACTAGGGCCCGAGTGCCATGATTTCAGATCTGAACATGTTATTGATTCATGAAGATATTCATTGTTTTATGATCTTACCTGCAAGTTGTATACACATATTGTCGTCTGGAACCCGAGGCCCCAAAGTGACAGAAATTGGGACAACCGGAGGGGAAGGCGGTGATGTGAGGATCACATGTGTTCACGGAGTGTTCATGCTTTGCTCCGGTACTCTATTAAAAGGAGTACCTTAATTTCCAGTAGTTTCCCTAGAGGCCCGGCTGCCATCGGCTGGTAGGACAAAAGATGTTGTGCAAGTTTCTCATTGCGAGCACGTACTACTATATACGGAACACATGCCTATGGATTGTTTAGTACTTGGATACCGTTTTATTATTATCTGCAAATGCCCTGCCTTGATTGTTACATGAATTCTCTCATCCATGCAACGCCCGTTCATCCATCCCTGTGCCTACAGTATTTTAATCCTGCTGTTTACTAAAATCACTACTGCTGTCATTGTTACACTGTTGCTGTTATTTCACTACTCCTACTGCTATAAAACTGTTGCTACTGATAAACTCTTGCGAGCAAGTCTGTTTCCAGGTGCAGCTGAATTAACAACTCCGCTGTTAAGGCTTACAAATATTCTTTGGCTCCCCTTGTGTCGAATCAATAAATTGGGTTTTACTTCCCTCGAAGACTGTTGCGATCCCCTATACTTGTGGGTCATCAACATGGCAAGAAGACGAAGAACAAGGAAAGTTTAGACATAGAACTCTTTGTAACCTAGGCGAACCCGGACAGAACTCTCGAGACCTGGCTTACAATATAAGGGCCAGGAGAGGGTCTGCCGAGGGACACACAATCACCACAGCCAGATTCACAGCAAGTCTAGATCTAGGTCACTAGAAATCTTAGCCTCTCGACGAGATCTTAGTCTTAGCCTTCGGCTACCCTATTGTAACCAGATAATTTCGATAATCAAGATCAGACAGCCAGGAAGTAAGGGTTTTACCTCATCGAGGGCCCCGAACCTGGGTAAATCTCTCTCCCTGTCAGTTTGGTATCCGATGTCTCGTGTCAGCCTACATGATTCCATCAACCCTAAGCCCCAAAAGGTGGGCATTGCCAAGGAGCACCCTCGTCAATTGGCGCCATCTGTGGGAAACCTGTCGGTACACGTCATGTCATCGGCAGCTCCGGTCACATCAGCAACGTTGGTACTGACTTCACCAATACCTTCAGGCCCAAGAAATTTGGTTCGTTGCTGCTCCTTCGAGTTCACTCCACGCGCTGAAGCATCGCATCCGATCCCTTTGGAGCTTTGTAGAAATATGGATGCAACCTTCGGCGGTGTCCACTTCATCATTGATTCCGGAGGGTTCCTTCGACTTCCAAATTCAGCTGCATCAAGCTTAAGGACTTCGGCTCCAGAAACCATTGTCACACCGATAGCCTCAGTGGGCCTGCCTGGGAACAGCAACGGGAGCAGCCAAAGGATTTTCGGTAGCAGAGAGGAGCAACGGAAGAGGCGACTTCGCTGCGAGGAAGAAGAACGAGCTGCGAGTCTCCTCCGCCTGTGTGATAAAGGATGTTATAGCGCGCAATTAAACAAGAATCGCAGCCGCACACCTTATTTACCAGCCGCGGAGCAGCTTGTCGCACCATGTTACTTGCACTCTTATATCGACCCAAAAGATAACATCGAGAAGGCCACACATTTACTCAAATTGTCGGCAGTTCCTCGACATTCATAAGCTGTGTGAAGAGCCAAGGTTTGATTCGGAAGCAAAAGCTCATTCGGCGAAAGGAAGAGCAACATCTTACAATTACTCTCAGCAACAGCAATATGTGCCAGACGAAGATATCTACATACCAACCGAAGTTTACCCTGCATCTCGAGGGCAAGTGAACATGATTCACAAGACTAGCTTTTCAAAGAGGGGGCCAAGAAGTTTTCACGAGAGATAAAATTTGCAAAAGTGGCCATGGCAGCGCCACCCGATTATATCGATTGGTCGGATCAAAACATCATGTTCAACAGAGCAGATCACCTGATAGCCGTTCGAAGGCCCGGTCACGCTGCCCTAGTCCTTGAAGTACAGATCAGAGGATACAATATGAGCAAAGTGTTCATGGATGGAGGAAATGGTCTAAACCTTTTGTTTGCAAGTACAATGAAAACAATGGGATTGTCAGCCGATATGTTAAAAGAATCTGACACTGGTTTCCATGGCATCATCCCAACCCGACCCGCTTATCCCCTTGGTAAAATTTCAGTGGATGTTGTCTTCGGCACACCAAGCAACTTCAGGAAGGAGAAACTCTAGTTTGAGGTGGTAGATTGGGAATCATAGTACCACGCCATCCTCGGCAGGCCAGCGCTCGCCAAGTTCATGGTAGTTCCTCATTACGCATATTTGAAGCTGAAGATGCTAGACAATAATGGGACAGCAATAACTGTTCACGGGAGTTTTTCTCGTTCTGATAACTGCGACTGAGATTTCCAGAAGACCGCTTCAAAGTTTGGAGTCAGGGAAGAACTTAATGCACTTGACGTAGTCACCGATCATACACAGCCACCTGCCGACAATCGGAACACAAAATACGACGAGTTTGACGTTGCCAAGGAAGCAAAGAAGCATCAAGTGCACCCCTCTGATTCGAAGAAAATGGTCAACACATCGGCAGATCTTACTACCGCATAGGAAAGCGCGAGTTCCTCCGTGAGCGTTGGGAAATATTTGCATGGGAACCATCCGACATGCCAGGTATTCCCAGGGAACTCGCTGAGCACGCCCTCAATGTTGACCCTAAAGCCAAACCTGTACAGCAGAAGTTACGTCGTTTCTCAGAACCAAAAATAAAAGTTATTGGCGAAGAAGTTAATCGGCTCCGCAAGGCTGGTTTTATTCGAGAGCTCAAGGAAGCTGAATGGGTAGCCAATCCAATCATGGTGCCAAAGAAAGAAATGATAGTTCTTCGTATGTCTATCGACTTCACAAGCCTCAACAAGCATTGCCCAAAGGATCATTTCCCGTTGCCTCGCATCGATCAAATAGTCGAATCCACAGCAGGCTGCGATCGCCTCTCCTTTCTCAATGCTTACTTAGGATATAATCAGATCAAGCTCAAAAAAGAAGACCAGGAGTTAACTGCATTCATAACTCCGCATGGTGTTTACTCCTACAACGTCATGACCTTCGGATTAAAAAATGCAGGTGCAACCTATCAGCGGTGCATGCAAGCCTGCCTTAGAGACAAAATTGGCCAAATATTGAGGTTTATATCGACAACATCATCGTCAAAACCAGAAACGCGGCTACGCTCATCGATGATTTGAGAGAAACTTTCGACAATCTCGACAGATACAAAATCAAGCTGAATCCGAAGAAATGCTTCTTCGAGGTACCAGGAGGCCAAGTACTTGGGTACTTTATTTCAGCCAGAGGAATAGAAACTAACCCTTTAAAGATTAAAGCTGTCCTTGACATAGAGCCGCCCAAGAGTCTACAACAGGTGCAGCAATTGGCAGGACGATTAGCAGCTCTTAGTAGATTTATTGCAGAACTGGGAGAAAAGGCCTTGCCATTTTATCAGTTGATGAAAAAATCTGAAAAGTTTGAGTGGACAGTAGAGTCACAGGATGCTTTCGACAACTTGCAGAAGGTTTTGTCAACCTCTCCAGTCCTCGTGACTCCACAAGACAGGGAGCCAATGCTGCTCTATATAGCCGCAACTATTCAAGTCGTCAGCACTGTGCTTGTCATTGAACGCGCAGAATAAGGGAAAGTACATGGCGTGCAACGCCCCGTCTACTACCTTAGCGAAGTACTCACACCAGCAAAACAACGGTACCCTCACCACCAGAAGTTGGCATATGTTGTGTGAAGGACAACGCGAAAATTACGGCATTACTTCGCGGAGCATCCAATTATCGTTGTCCCTGAGATTCCATTGAAAAACATACTCACAAACATGTCGAGTTAGCACCGCATGATATTTCTTATTTTAATCGAACAGCTATCAAATCCCAGGTCCTTCCTGATTTCCTGGTCGATGGGATTCAGTCGCAAATTCCGGCGGCACCCGACATGTCGGGTTCATGGACAATGTATTTCTAAGGATCTAAGCAAAGTACAGGCGCAGGAGCTGGAGTAGTGTTAATCTTGCCGCAAGGAGACAAAATGAGATATGTTCTAAGGATGAATTTCTCATTACTGACGAATAATGAAGCAGAATACAAAGCATTACTACACGGTATGCGTATGACCAAAGCATGTCGAGCTACTCGTTTGGATATTTATGGAGATTCAAATCTTGTAGTTCAGTAGTCGATGAATTTATGCGGCGCTATTAGCGACAATATGATTGCTTATCGCCAGATCTACCAATCAATGGAAGCTAAGTTTGAAGGCTGCGAGCTAAAACATATAGGGAGAGCTAGCAACGAGGAAGCCGACGCTTTGGCTAATATCGGCTCTACATGCTCTTCTATTCCAGATGGAGTCTTCTATGAAGTAATTACTCAAAGGTCTATTAAAGTAAAAAACTTCAGCACCTCCATAAATATCGGCTACTGACCCGGGGCCTACGCTCTAGGAAGCTATCGAAGATATTACTGATGGATCTAAACAACAAGTTCTTCTCGAGCCTTTATGGACTGAACCTTTTCTAGCATATTTGATGGAGCAGCGCTTGCCAGATGATCCAACGGAAGGTAGACGCATCATACGACGATCTAAACCATTTATCATAGTGGATGGTGACCTTTATAAACGAAGCATCTCTGGCATCTTCCAACGGTGCATCGCCATCAACTAAGGAAAGGCTCTGTTGCGAGAAATACACGAAGGGACATGTGGTCATCATGCAAGCAGCATAGCACTTGTGGCTAAAGCTTTTAGAGCTGGGTTTTATTGGCCAACAGCAGCAGCCGATGCAAGATACTTAGTTCGGAAGTGCGACCCTTGCCAATGTTTTGCACCAAAACCACACGCACCTGCCACGGATCTAATGACAATACCTTTGGTCGGGCCCTTTGCACAATGGGGACTTGACCAAGTTGGTCCACTGCCGAATTCATCGCCTGGTGGTCATACTCACCTATTGGTGGCAGTTGATAAATTCACCAAATGGATTGAGGCCATACCAGTCACCAATCAGACATCCAAAATCCCTGTCAATTTTTTTAAAGGAATAACTTGTCGTTTTGGTGTGCCTCATAGCATCATTACAGACAACGGAACCAACTTTGATTCCAAGGGATTCCATCAATTCTGCAACAGCAATGGTATCAAGCTCAAATTTGCTTCGGTTGCACATCCTCAGACCAATGGGCAAGTGGAAAGGATCAATGGCCTAATATGTGATGGCATTATTAAAAACGTCTCACAGGTGCAACTGGAGCTTGGGTTGAAGAATTGCCATCAGTACTTTGGAGTTTGCGGACTACACCAAATAGGTCAACGTAATATACTCATTTCTTCCTTGTCTATGGAGCCAAAGCTGTTCTACCTGCCGATATTCGCTTTGAAGCACCTCGGGTGGCCGCATATAAAGAGACAACCTCTGTTCAAGCACTACAAGATGTTGTGGATCTTCTTGATGAGGCTCGAGACATCGCCTTAGCAAGAACAGCAGTATATCTGCAGGCGATACAGAATTACCACAGTCGAAGAGTTCACACTCGAAGTTTCAACGTTGGTGACCTAGTACTACGGTTGAAGCAAGAAAAATCCCTGAAACTTGAATCTCCATGGGAAGGACTGTTTATCATCACTGAAATTATACTAGGAGGAGCTTATCGCCTCAAATCCTACTTCGGGAAAAGATGTTGGGAACCCATGGAACGTCGCAGACTTGCGACGATTTTATGCGTAGGACTCGACCTTTTTCTTTTGTGCATTAAGGCTTCTTAGCTAGTTACGTATTATGAATAAAACTTCTGGTTCAGCTTAAATGATTATCTCCTCATCCGAAGAAATGTTTGGGATCTTTTTTATCGACTACTACTCCCATCGGGAGCTCCGGTTAACAACACGTCATAGCTTACCCGGCAATACTCGGGGGCTGCAAGAATACTACAATATCGTCATTGACTACTACTTCCATCGGGAGCTCTAATTATCGACGTAGCATGGTTTTTCCGGCAATACTCGGAAACCATAAGTTCTTATCAAAAATAAATTCCATCAAAGCATCAAATAAACATGTGAATGCTGCAGTGGGTGGAAACAATACAACATACGAAAGGCTCATACCGGTGCACCATGTTACGAAGCCGAATAAAAAACGCATAATTATCTCGTTTACTCGAAGGGTGTCGCTCTTACAACGTACATACGACTCTGCAAAAATTGCGATTACTACAGGGTCGTCGAGTAAGCAAACTGACCTGGTCACTCAGTTGCCATTGACAAAATAGAATACTATTTCGGCTGGACTTACGGTCCATCGATTCACAATGATGTTAAAAAAGAACATCAAATACACACAATGTTACTCCTTGCAACGCAAGGTCATCTTAAAAAGGAGTGATTCCTTACAAAAGAGCACTAGGTGCAAGAATACTTAAAGAATTTTTATCATGACGAGGTCCCTTGATCTTCTTGATTCTTCAAAATCTCTTTCGGTACCTGCCTCCATCCTAGAAATAATAATATGAGCAGGTTGTCTAGCTATGGGATAGTATTGATCTAGTCTCACATTAGCATTGCCTATGGATTCTAAATCCATGGTTGGATGACATGCTAAAACGGAAGCAAGTGCAAGCTTGGCTCCAACAAGAAGTTCTTTGCGCACCAAAGATCGAATTCTGACTCGAGTCTTGAATTGATTGAACAAAGCTGACAGAGTCTCGCGTGTTGGATCCAAAGGAAACATGGTTTTCCGTACCATGGTTAGATGAGCATGGTACTTATCAAAGTAATAATGAACTTTCTCAGCTTGATACTCAAACTTCGCCACGATTACAGTCTTTGATCTATTTGACCACAATTCACACTTCACGTGAGAGATGTCGGTCATCACTGCAATCTTCTCATGGATCCGCTTATTTTCTTCTGATTCATCGGAAGTAACAACTTTTGAAGACAAAGAGCAAGTTAGCAGAAGATCATTTACAGAAGTATCAATAAAACAAAAAAGAAGTGGTTGACTGCTTACAGCTTAGGCTCTCGGTAGCCACACGAAGGCGATCTAAAGCATGTTGTTCGACTACAGCAGCAATTTCGCTCTTCTTCTTCACCAATGCTGCCATAGTATGAAGGCCAACTATATCTTTATTCAGTCGAGAAATTTGATCGTGTAGATGACGCACAAGTTCCAATTCATCAATAGCATAAGAATTCAAAGAACTCTCAACTCGGGAAGAAGTCGAAGGAGTCTGCAAAAAAATATTTAATATACATCCCCAGAAAATTATCGAAAGGAAATTATCGAATGCAGAAAACTCCCATCGGGAGCCAGCAAAGCATCTCATTCAAAAGGATATGATGAAAGTTAAGTGCCGACAACAGAGCCAGCTTAATTCATTATAGAGCAAGGGTCGAATGTATTTAGGTTACAACTAAAAAGTTAGTAGGCCCAGCTTGATCAAGTTTGTGCTGATTAACTTGGTACAACTTCAGATACAGCTTTCTTCTTGTCTTCATCAACTAATTTTAAGAGTCGATTGGCGCACGATAGTGAGGGTTGCTTGAAAGGCTCAAGGTCAACAAGACAACCATTAGCGTCCACTGGTAGCGCTTTGGATAGTTTCTCCATGTCAGAACCAAGTCCATGCCCCATCAAAAGTTGAAAGGTGAGGACTGCTCGGTAAAGACGAGAACATCGCTTTAATACCTCAATAGCATCAGAGGAGTCGACGAAGAAAGTATCCGCCATCTCTCCAAGAGTCTTGTTTTGGTCCAGCTTTGGGAACATTATCGAGAATAACCTCGACAGAGCTCCTTTGTTCTTCTTCAAGGATCTTGGATCCGGTTGCTGGATTCAGTTGTAAATGAGAGGCATCCAACATCGAGTCCACTCGAAGTTTGTTTGTACGGTTGACAGGCATGTCGGCAGTATATGGAATATCATGGAGAAATAATTCATTACAACAGTAGAGTATTTTGAAGAAAAGGAAAAACATACAAGCATGGAGAAATCTTACTTAGCAAATTTTCAATGGACTCACGGAGAGCGTCTTCCTCTTCGTCAGCTTCAGCGAAAGCCTTTTGCCTTGCTTCCTGCTCCTCCTTCATCATCTTCTTCAACTTCTTCAGTTCGTCTTTTAGGCATGTGTTTTCGCTTTGTGCCTCGGCTGCTAGCCTGTTAGCCTCTAGCACTTGATCAGCCGAAGTTTTAACAGCCTTGCGAAGTTGGACGTTTTCTGCTCCTAGCAAACGAACTGATCAGCAAAATCTACCACATCATCAACTGCGGCATAAATTGGCGGCGGCAAGGGTATCAAAGGACTACATCAGGTTATGCAACAGGCATATCTTAACCTATACATGGCTTTTTTCAAAAAGCCAATCATCGGCTCGGGGGCTGATGGATACTAAGCTGGATACTGTTTACTAAAAAAGAAATGCTTACATGATCACTCGAAGACGGAGGAGCGGAGGCGCTTACCTGGAAACAGACTTGCTCGCAAGAGTTTATCAGTAGCAACAGTTTTATAGCAGTAGGAATAGTGAAATAACAGCAGCGGTGAAATAAAGACAGCAGTAGTGATTATAGTAAACAGCAGGATTAAAATACTGTAGGCACAGGGACGGATTTAACGGGCGTTGCATGGATGAGAGAAACTCATGTAACAATCAAAGCATGGGCATTTGCAGATAATAATAAAACGGTATCCAAGTACTAATCAATCAATAGGCATGTGTTCCATATTTAGTCGTACGTGCTCGCAATGAGAAACTTGCACAACATCTTCTGTCCTACCAGCCGGTGGCAGCCGGGCCTCTAGGGAAACTACTGGATATTAAGGTACTCCTTTTAATAGAGTACCGGAGCAAAGCATTAACACTCCGTGAACACATGTGATCCTCACATCACTACCATCCCCTCCGGTTGTCCCGATTCTTGTCACTTCGGGGCCATTGGTTCCGGACAGCGACATGTGTATACAACTTGCAGGTAAGATCATAAACAACGAATATCTTCATGAATCAATAACATGTTCAGATCTGAGATCATGGCACTCGGGCCCTAGTGACAAGCATTAAGCATAACAAGTTGCAACAATATCATAAAAGTGACATCTACGGATACTAGGCACTATGCCCTAACAATCTTATGACTATTACATGACCAATCTCATCCAATCCCTACCATCCCCTTCAGCCTACAGCGGGGGAATTACTCACACATGGATGGGGGAAACATGGCTGGTCGATGGAGAGGCGTTGGCGGTGATGGCGGTGAAGATCTCCTCCAATTCCCCGTCCCGGCGGAGTGCCAGAACGGAGACTTCTGGCTCCCGCGACGGAGTTTCGCGATGTGGCGGCTCTCTGGAGGGTTTTGGCGACTTCGACTTCTCTCCGTGCGTTTTTAGGTCGAACCCGATAAGTAGTCCGAAGGGGGGCGTCGGAGGCCAGCCGAGGGGGCCACACCATAGGGCCGCGCGGGCCCCCCCTAGGCCGCGCCGCCTTATGGTGTGGGGCCCTCGGGCCTCCACCTCTCTTGCCCTTCTGGCTCCGTCAGTATTCTGGTAAAATAGGGCCTTCTGCATAAATTCCGAGGATTTTCCCGAAAGTTGGATTTCTGCACAAAAACGAGACACCAGAGCAGTTCTGCTGAAAACAGCGTTAGTCCGTGTTAGTTGTATCCAAAATACACAAATTAGAGGCAAAACAATAGCAAAAGTGTTCGGGAAAGTGGATACGTTTTGGACGTATCAACTCCCCCCAAGCTTAGCTTATTGCTTGTCCTCAAGCAATTCAGTTAACAACTGAGCGATAAAAGAACTTTCACGAACACATTTGCTCATATGATGTATATATTCTCATGCTATGGCTAATACTCAAGCAGTTTATAATGAGACACATGCAAATAAGATCATCCAACAGCTATGTCAATCATGGAGAAGTACCAACAATTAATAATAAGCATCATGAATCATGTATGTAAGCAGGATTGCAATGTTCATAAGAGAATATGATAAAGTGGTATCTCGCTTGCCTGTATTTGATCGGCAAAACATAAATGCCGAGGCACCTCTGGAGTTCATAGAAAGACTAGAAGTAGTGATTGTCAAAGATAAAAGCATCAAAATTATACCACAATCAATTATATTTTGAGACAAGCATATTATACTAAGAATGACAGTTGTGCTCTCAAGATAGTGCTCAAAGAAAGAATGAAGAGACAACATAAAAGTAAAAGATTGACCCTTCGCAGAGGGAAGCAGTGATTAACATGCGCTAGAGCTTTTTATTTGTAAAGCAGGAGTAAAATTATTTTGAGAGGTGTTTGTTGTTGTCAACGAATGGTAATGGGTACACTAACTACCTCATCAACCGGACTCACAAGAGCGGCTCCCATGAATTATTTGCATGTTTATGTGGCACTCCTTCCAACCTTTCTTTCACAAACCATGGCTAACCGAATCCTCGGGTGCCTGCCAACAATCACATACCATGAAGGAGTGCCTTTTTATTTAAGTTTTATTATGATGATGATACTCCCCCCAAACTTTGCTCACACAAGCCATGGCTAACCGAATCCTTCGGGTGCCGTCCAACAATCACAAACCATGGAGGAGTGTCTATTTAAGTTAATTAATTCGGGACTGGGAATCCCATTGCCAGCTCTTTTCGCAAAATTATTGGATAAGCGGATGTGCCACTAGTCCATATGAGAATCCGTCAAAAGTAAATGACAAGGTTGAAAGCTAAACACCACATACTTCTTCATGAGCTATGAAACATTAACACAAATTGAGAAGTATTTTGAAAGCTTTAAAGGTAGCGCATGAGAATTTACTTGGAATGGTTTGAAATGCCATGCATAGGTATTTATGGTGGACACTTTTGGAACAACTTGGTTTTCAGGTGTTTGGAGGCACGAGCGGCGTTCCCGCTCAGTACAAGTGAAGGCTAGCAAAAGACTAGGGAGCGACAAATCAAGAGAGCAGTAACTGTCATAATCATGCTTGCGGCAAAATAAATTAACGGAGGCATAAAAGTGATACAAGAACTCTGAAGCAATATAAATCATCGAGGCTTAATTGACTTTTTGTTCAGTCATATGCATGCGTGAGCATGTGCCAAGTCGATATAAATGAATTATTCAGAGGAGGATACCACAATGCCATACTTACTTATGAATAAAACAATGCAAGCGAACATCCATGACATGCTACTCATATTAATAAATTGGAGCTAAACATGAGAGATCATGAACTACTAGACTTTCTCAAATAACATATACCTCACATGAACCAACCAAGCATGCTCATATGGATGAGTATATGTACAAAAATGAAAGCAAATAGAGTTCATACCAGCCTCTCACCACAATCAGATTGTCGTAGATCGTCATTATTGCTTTTTCACTTGTGTAGCTTGGATAATATGAAATGAAAACCGCGCTCCAGCCACCGAAGACCATTGAACTCATGATGAACTTTACAAACCAAAGAAGAAGAGCAAATATTTTTGGTGTTTTAGAATTGGAAACAAGAACAAAAGAAACAAGAAAACAAAACAAAATCTTTTTGGGTTTTCTCATAGCAAACTAACGATAGCAAATAAAGCAAACTAAGATCAAGGAACCAAATAAACAAATGGTGAAGAGAAACAACAGAAATAGTTTTGGTCTTTTTGTGTTTTAGGAAAGAAACAAAGTGAAAACAAAAGAATGCAAACTAACAGAAACACAGAAAAGCAGGATGACAGAAATCTGCCAAATCCTGACAGCAGTACAGAAATCGAAATTAACAAAAATCTTCCATTGCTCAGACCAAAAAGTGTTCAACTAATGAAAGTTAGATAACTACCTGGGGAACATGCTCAAAAATTGGCAACTCAAAATAACGTTCTGGCTGTGCGTACGAATTTTTTTGGTAACAGCACAGAATCTGTTTTTGGACAGCACTTCCCCAAATATCATCTCCCTCTCATTAGAAAACCACTCTAAGAGACTAAACAAGTATGTACAAGTATCCAGCAACCATAATATGCAAAGAATGAGTGATGCCGGTATACCTCCCCCCAAGCTTAGGCTTTTGGCCTAAGTGGAGTTTATTCCCACGGTTCCCATGAAGTGGTGTCTCCGTAGTATGACGAAGAACGACCCGGTTCCAGGTATGTGCTGGAGGAAACGTCGGGGTATGTGACGGTGTAGTCGTAGGAGGGCTCGGCGTTCTCGGAGTCATGTTGCTGGTGGAATTCTTGTATCTTCATATGTTCCTCCACCGCCTCCTTAGTGAGCGACCATGATTGCCTGTCAATATTGAACAAACCTGGCTGGGGAAGAGGGATTTCCTTCTCATTCCCATCAGCAAACAACATTCTATAGACCATATTATCTATAGTGGAGTCAGTAGTAACAAAATGATGGCTCTTCATAGCAGCAATATCTAGTCTCCTAGGGGTTAATGGTACATCATTAGAATCAAGAGGAATCTCTAGATGTGTTAAAATGCGCAGTGCAATAGTTCCTCCAAAAATAGGCCCCCTGCTAGACAGGCGGCGAGCAATAAGAGAACCAAGATGATAAGATGTCTCTCCAGTAAGTGCAGCATTCAAGAAAGCAAGATGGTAGCTAGAGATATTGCTAGTATTTTCTCTACCCAAAATGCTAGTAGCAATGTAATATGCGAAATATTTAATAGCGGGGAGTTGAATGTTTCTTATCTTCCCTCGCTGGATGGTGCGGCAATCATCCTCGGTGATCCCTCGGTAGAGCTCCAACAGGTCCCGGGGGTTGTCATCAATCCTCCTTGCTGTACCTACAGGGGCAATATCCAATGCACGACAAAATTCTTCCAATTTCATAGTAACAGGAATATCATAGATCTTGAATGCAACTGTCGGCTCGAATTGCGCATTGTGGAACTTGAAGCTCTCAACGAAAACTTTGGTGAGCCTGTAGTATTGTTCCCTTTCATCTCCCACGTAGGTGGCTAAGCCTGCCCTGTTGACAAGGGTGAAGAAATCATCCAATATCCCTGCATTTGTCAGAAAATCATAACATGGGAAGGATGAAGCATTAGGAGCCCCATTGTCCTCCTCGGGCGCGAAGCTAGGCGCGATGACATCCTCATTGTAGGATCGCCTAATCTGAGTAGACGCCCTCGAGGGCCTACCGGTGCTGGTTGTGGCTTTCTTGAACAATTCTCCAAATTTGAATTTCTTCATCTTCCCCTTCTGAAATTTTCAACAATCATTATAAAATTTGATTTCAAGGTATATAATTGAAGGGAACTACTATAGGAACTTGCTAGAGTACTAAACATGCATCAAAACTAATTTCTTCCACTTAGAACAAGCATGCAAGCTCACTAAACATGTTATCTACAGCAGCAAAATATTCAAGATATACTCAACCAAATGAAATTCTAATTGGACAATCGAAGGAGTCACATACCAAGGAGTAAAAGTGCCAAATTTCAAACAGAAATCTGGGCTGAGCAAGGAGATCGAAAAATCGCGAGTTCTTGAGCAGAAACACGAGTGAGAGGAACTTGGTACGAGTTTTTTCGGGAGAGAGAAGATGCTGGGAGGAAGAGATGATGTAGTGGGGCAAGGAGGGGCCCACACCACAAGGTGGCGCGCCCACCTCCTTGGCCGCGCCGGCCTGTGGTGTGGCACCTCCTGGTGCCCCACAGGTCATCCTCTGGTGCTCCCAGGTGCCTCGTCGAAAAATAGGACCAACGGTGTAATTTTTGTAATTTTTAGAGAACTTCGAAAAATGCACATTTCTTGGTATTAAATTAATGATTACTGCGCAGGAAAATGATTTCCAAAATCTTAAACAACTAAAGCATATTGCAAAACAAAAAATGCTACAGCGAGTAAAATAAGTGGAGGGAGAAAGAAAGAAAGAAATGTTGTTTAGCTCTTTTATGCAATAAAATATACTTGTTAACAAGGTTGATCAAGTCTTGCTACCAAATAAATTTTATATGACATAAGAAGAAATAAACCTCAAATTAATCATGTTACCTTATATTGAATTGATATGGATCCAATCACAAGAGTTTGATATTCTTCTTTAGGCTCATATATAGGACAATCAATGGATCCCACTTTGATAGTTTTCACATTAAAAATTGTATTGACTCCACATACTTTATCAATCCTCTTGGGAAAATAGACAGTGTGTTCCTTATCATCAACATTGAAAGTAACCATGCCTTTATTGCAATCAATAACAGCCCCTGCAGTATTAAGAAAGGGTCTTCCAAGAATAATGGACATATTATCGTCTTCAGGCATTTCCAACACAACAAAATCAGTTAATATCAAGCAATGCTGAGTAACTTGAACAGGAACATTTTCACATAAACCAACAGGAATAGCAGTAGATTTATCAGCCATTTGCAAAGATATATCAGTTGGTATCAATTTATCTAAATCAAGTCTCTTATAAAGAGAAAAAGGCATCACACTCACGCCTGCTCCCAAATCACATAGAGCAGTTCTAACATAATTATTCTTGATGGAACAAGGAATAGTCGGTATACCTGCGTCTCCAAGCTTCTTTGGAATCTTACCATTAAAGGAGTAATTAGCGAGCATAGTGGAAATTTCCTCATTGGGGATTTTCCTTTTGTTAGTAACAATATCTTTCATATACTTTGAATAAGGAGGCAATTTAATAGCATCAGTCAAAGGGATTTGCAAAAATAAAGGTTTCATCCAATCACAAAATTTATTATAATGTTCCTCCTCCTTTGATTTTAGTTTCTTAGCAGGAAAAGGCATTTGCTTTTGAACCCATGGTTCTCTTTCATTACCATGTTTCTCAGGAATAAAATCTTCTTTAGTGTACTTTTTATTTTTAGCAGGCTTTTCAGGTTCTTTTTCAATTTCTTCTTTATCAGGAGTATCATCCTTATCATTATCTTTATCATGTTCATTACCACTTTCAGTTTCAGCATCAGAAATAGAAATACTATTAGGATCATTAACAGGTTCAGAGGATTCTACAACATTCTTATGTTTCTTTTTCTTTTTCTTAGATGGAGCACTAGTTTTAGTTAGTTGAGAATCTTGTTCAACTCTTCTGGGGTGCCCTTCAGGATATAGAGGATCCTGGGTAGAAACACCACCTCTAGTTGTTACTTCATAAGCATGTTTTTCTTTAGAATTATTTCCCAACAAGTCATTTTGCACTTTAGTAAGTTGATCAATTTGAGTTTGAACCATTTGAAAATGTTTAACAAGTATCTTAACATCATTGGAGGTTCTCTCCAGAATACCATGCAATTCACTAATAGCTCGAGAATTTTCCATTAAATGATTCTCTACTCTCATATTAAAGTTTTGTTGTTTAACAATATAATTATCAAACTCATCTAAGCATTGAGCAGGAGGTTTTGAATATGGAATATCTTCCCTAGTAAAGCGTTGAAGCGAGTGTACCTCAATCATGGATGAAGGGGGAGTTATCTCACATAAATCTTCTATAGGAGGTAAATTCTTCACATCTTCAGGTTTAATACCCTTCTCTTTAAGAGACTTCTTGGCTTCCCTCATATCTTCATCATTTAATTTAATTATACCCCTCTTCTTCACTATCGGTGTTGGGGTTGGTTCAGGTGTAGACCAATCATCATGATTCCGGCCTATTTTAGCCAATAATTCTTCAAATATTGCCCTGGAGTTCTTTTCCTGAAAACACAACCAGCACAACTATCCAGGTATGCCCTAGACTCAATAGTTAGTCCACTATAAAATATATCAAGTAAATCATGCTTTTCCAAATCATGGTCAGGCTGAGCTCTAATAAGAGAGAAAAATCTCGCCCAAGCCTCAGGCAATTTCTCTCCATCTTCCTGGTCAAAATTATAAATTCTCTGCAAAGCAGCATGTTGAGCACTAGCAGGAAAGTATTTACGGAAGAAAACATCAAGCAATTCTTTTGGGTTTTTAATAGAACCAGGAGGCAAATTATTATACCAAGTTTTAGCATCATCCTTTAATGAGAAAGGAAAAAATTTAGCGACAAAATAAGTACGCATCTTAATATCATCAGAAAACAAGCCACTAAGAGTAGATAATTCAGTCATGTGTTCAACAGCACTTTCTTTTTCAGTACCACAAAAGGGTGTTTTCTCAACAATAGCTATATGAGATAAATCAAGAGAAAAATCATAATCTTTATCCCTAATGTTTATAGGAGATGTGGCAAATTTAGGATCAGGAGACAGTTTATATCTAACAGCATGTTCCGCAAGCAACTTTTTAATTTTTCTTGCATCAGTAGTAGCATTGCATTTTTCAATAAAATCATCATCAAGCTCTACATAATCTTCATCAAGATCATCACTAGAATATTCAACAGACTCACGTGAATTAACAGGTGTAGCAGCATTTTCATTAGGAGTTTCAGTATTTTCAATTTGTCTAGACTTAGCAATTGTAGCATCTAGAAAAGATCCTAACGAACCATCATTATCAAGCACAGCAGAAGCATCATCACAATTATGAGAGGAATTTTTAGATTCAGCAGAAGTACCAGCATTTGAAGCTTGTGGTGGTGAAACAAGTTTACTTATCACAGATGGTGAATCAAGAGCAACAGAGGTACTAAGAGTTGTACCTTTTCTTGTAGTGGATGGTAATATGGCGATCTTAGTATCGCGAGGTTTACCCATGATGGAGAATTTGCAGCGAACAATATCAATCCAAGTGAACTTCCAAATAAAGCTATGCTCCCCGGCAACGGCGCCAGAAAATAGTCTTGATGACCCACAAGTATAGGGGATCGCAACAGTCTTCGAGGGAAGTATTACCCAATTTATTGATTCGACACAAGGGGAGACAAACAATACTTGTAAGCCTTAACAGCGGAGTTGTCAATTCAGCTGCACCTGGAAACAGACTTGCTCGCAAGAGTTTATCAGTAGCAACAGTTTTATAGCAGTAGGAATAGTGAAATAACAGCAGCGGTGAAATAAAGACAGCAGTAGTGATTATAGTAAACAGCAGGATTAAAATACTGTAGGCACAGGGACGGATTTAACGGGCGTTGCATGGATGAGAGAAACTCATGTAACAATCAAAGCATGGGCATTTGCAGATAATAATAAAACGGTATCCAAGTACTAATCAATCAATAGGCATGTGTTCCATATTTAGTCGTACGTGCTCGCAATGAGAAACTTGCACAACATCTTCTGTCCTACCAGCCGGTGGCAGCCGGGCCTCTAGGGAAACTACTGGATATTAAGGTACTCCTTTTAATAGAGTACCGGAGCAAAGCATTAACACTCCGTGAACACATGTGATCCTCACATCACTACCATCCCATCTGGTTGTCCCGATTCTTGTCACTTCGGGGCCATTGGTTCCGGACAGCGACATGTGTATACAACTTGCAGGTAAGATCATAAACAACGAATATCTTCATGAATCAATAACATGTTCAGATCTGAGATCATGGCACTCGGGCCCTAGTGACAAGCATTAAGCATAACAAGTTGCAACAATATCATAAAAGTGACATCTACGGATACTAGGCACTATGCCCTAACAATCTTATGACTATTACATGACCAATCTCATCCAATCCCTACCATCCCCTTCAGCCTACAGCGGGGGAATTACTCACACATGGATGGGGGAAACATGGCTGGTCGATGGAGAGGCGTTGGCGGTGATGGCGGTGAAGATCTCCTCCAATTCCCCGTCCCGGCGGAGTGCCAGAATGGAGACTTCTGGCTCCCGCGACGGAGTTTCGCGATGTGGCGGCTCTCTGGAGGGTTTCTGGCTACTTCGACTTCTCTCCGTGCGTTTTTAGGTCGAACCCGATAAGTAGTCCGAAGGGGGGCGTCGGAGGCCAGCCGAGGGGGCCACACCATAGGGCCGCGCGGGCCCCCCCTAGGCCGCGCCGCCTTATGGTGTGGGGCCCTCGGGCCTCCACCTCTCTTGCCCTTCTGGCTCCATCAATATTCTGGTAAAATAGGGCCTTCTGCATAAATTCCGAGGATTTTCCCGAAAGTTGGATTTCTGCACAAAAACGAGACACCAGAGCAGTTCTGCTGAAAACAGCGTTAGTCCGTGTTAGTTGTATCCAAAATACACAAATTAGAGGCAAAACAATAGCAAAAGTGTTCGGGAAAGTAGATACATTTTGGACGTATCAGTCTCTCGGGAAGGTGCAGGAGAAGGAATTGCATCAACATCATCATCATCTCGTCCGCTAGGACCCGACTCCGCTGGTGCCATCAGGTCTTCATTAATCTTCCTGCGACGCATAGATTTGACAAGTGCGTCATCTTCAGGGGCGTCATCACCCAAAGCATCGCTATCCTGAAGAACATTCTGGTCATCCTCATTTTCTTCGGAAGCGTTGTCATCTTCCGGAGCTGCTCCACTTTCGGGCGTCGGTGGATAGCACTGAGCGATGGTAGAAGCCTGTCAAAAGAAAAATAATAGGTCTTAGGTTCAGAAGCAAAATGACATCGGATTGAGAGACAAATAAAGCAATTACCTCGGAAGGAAGGTGTTTAAGCTTAAAAGGAGGGCGAACCGAAGTCATAGCTATGTTATCCTTCTGGCTGAAGCAAGTCAGACGCCGCACCTTGTCCCGAAGATCTTCTTCAGAGAAATCATTCGGCCTGACCCTCGATTTGTTCTTGGCACCAGTGTATAGCCAGAGCTGTTGATCCCTTGACATTACTGGTTGCACCCGACGCTTTAGGAACAGTGTGACCACTTCAGTGCCACAAATCTACTGACCCTGCACTCTTTAGATCTAAGATCTTTTCGTACAGTTGATCGACTACTTCGCTCTCCTCAACAGTCAAGGTGTTTTGCCAAGATTTCTTCGGCACAACAACAAGAACATCTTCGAATGGTGGCAGATTAGAGCGATGGCCTGATGCTGGGATGTCCCAAAGATAGAACCACTTTTGCCGCCAGCCTTGGACAGACTCCCTCATCGGGAAGTTGAACTAATTAACTTCCTTCCTGACGATGAAGTCGACGCCGCCGACCACGTGAGGGCCCTCATTACCACTATGGCATTTAACATAAAAAATCTTCCTCCACAGACCCCAGTGGGGGTCGATGCCGAGGAAAGCTTGGCACACGGTGATAAAGATGGAGAGATGGAGAATGGAATTTGGAGTCAGCTGTCAGAGCTGAATTCCATAGAAAAAGAGGAGAGAACAAAGAAATTCGTGGGCTGGAAGAGAAAGCCCATGCTGCAGAAAGGCAACGAACATGACAGTAAAACCCTTTGGAGGCTTTGGGCGAGAAGCGGAACCTGGATGAGCGAAGTCAGATTCGGCAGAAGAATGAGCCCTAGCAACCTCATCTTGTTCTCCTCACGCTTGGAGATGGTGGATGATGTCCAATCGAGGCTGGCTTTGGATGCACTTGCGGTAGCACCGGAGCTGGCGGTACCCTTCTTCCTGCCCATGGTTGCTGGAGAGCTCGTGGAGGCAGAGGCAATGGTGAGAAGGAGGCAAAGGAAGAAGATGAGCAGTATGGGAGGCGTAAAAAGTGAAAACGTAAGAGTTCCTCTATTTATAACAAGAAATGATTGAGGATCGTGGCCATTATTTCAGCATCGTTGGAAGATGGACAAAGATCCAGTCATACACGTGTCAAGAAGAGAGAGAAACCGACGACCCATTACTCCCACTACGTGCGGAAATCGAGGAGATGCCTTGGTCAACATGCAAGGACTAGTCATTTCCTAACTGGCCGCGCAGAAGTAGGGTGGGCCCATCAGGTCACATCCTGTCAATCGAACCGCCGCAGTGGCCACGTCACTAGTGATGTCATCAAAAGCATCGACTCCTCATGAAGCATCCGAAGAAATCTATAACATCCGGTTGCTCGACTTGAGTCTACACACAGTTGCAAGCATCCGTCCCTAGACTCAGGGGCTACTCCCATCGGGAGCGCTAGACATGCACCCGATAAATATTATGGGCTCGAAAATTTCAGAAGATCCAGGATCATGCCCGGGGACTTGATTCTGAGTAGAGTAATGTTGTTTTGCCATCGGCAGTTAACCAACATCGATCTATCGAGTAAAACTGGGCACGTTACTCAAATCCCTTACGTACTATCAATTGGCATGAATTTACTCAAAGTTATGGAAGACATGATATAAAAAAGATATCGGATGATTACGACAGCTTGCAAAAAACACCGACATCCAAAAACATTCGAGTAGCACAACTTGAGTCTACACATGGTTGCAAGCATCCGTGCCTAGACTCGGGGGCTACTCCCATCGGGAGTGCTGGATGCACACCCGATAAAGATGAGTGTTTGGTTTGAAGAAATCAAGATCTTCCGGCAATTATGGACGTTCGATAGAAGACAATTTTAGTCCCTGCCTGAAGCTTTACTTTGGCCAATCACTCGGGGGCTACTGATGTGGGCATTACCCTTCGGGTAACCAATGTTATGCTACCTCCTACGGCCCAACCAGGGGCCATGAAGATCATCCACCGACCAAGGTGGGCCGATATGTCGGTTCCGAAGAAAGACTCTTGATGAACAAGGCAAGAAGACGAAGAAGAATGAAAGTTTAGACATAGAACTTTTTGCAACCTAGCCGAACCCGGACAGAACTCTCGAGGCCTGGCTTACAATATAAGGGCCAAGAGAGGGTCTGCCGAGGGACACACAATCACCACAGCCAGATTCACAGCAAGTCTAGAGCTTGGTCATTAGAAATCTTAGCCTCTCGACGAGATCTTAGTCTTATCCTTCGGCTACCCTATTGTAACCCGATAATTTTGATAATCAAGATCAGACAAGCAGGAAGTAAGGGTTTTACCTCATCAAGGGCCCCGAACCTGGGTAATTCTCTCTCTCCCTGTCAGTTTGGTATCTTATGTTTCGTGTCAGCCTCCAGGATTCTATCAACCCTAAGCCCCAAAAGGTGGGCATTGCCGAGGAGCACCCTCGTTAGAGGAGGACCAGCAGATGTTGGTGGAGTAGCAGCAGGTGGTGCTCGTGATGCAGGTGCGGTGTACTTGGAGGTAGTAGGTGCTGGTGTAGCCCCACGAGATGGTGGTGCTGATTGTCGCGGAGACCACAACGTTGTACGACCTGCAGATATATTATATCTTCCATGGTGGTTGACGATCCTGCACTTCACGTTCAGCTTTGCAAGCAAGATGAAACAAGCGAGTAATAGTGTTGTACTCCTTATAATCTAAAATATGCTTAATCTCTTTATTCAAACCACCAAAGAAACGTGCAAGCATAGATTCATTATCCTCTACAATCCCACAACGAATCATGCCAGTTTGCAATTCTTGATAATAGTCTTCTACATAATTTTTTCCTTGTTCTAAACGAGACAAATTTTTAAGCAAATCACGCTGATAATATGGAGGAACAAAACGAGTATGCATAGCAAATTTTAAACCAACCCAAGTAGTAGGAATATTAGCATGATGTACTCTACAATGCTCAGATCACCAAATAGATGCAAAATATGTGAACTCACAAGTAGCAACACTAACACGCATATGCTCAGGATATCGTAAACATGCAAAGTGTTGCTCTACTTCCAATTCCCAAGTAAGGTATGCATCAGGATTATGTCTACCCTCAAATGGCGGAATATTCAATTTAAATCTAGTAACATGATCATCATCATGTACCGGTCGTGGAGGTGGGCGAGCATTGCGGTTGTATTGCCGTGGACGACCAGGTGCAGGTTGTTCGACCTCCTCGTCGTCCAGCACGTTCTCATCTACCAGCTCGTCATCGTCCCCTCCATATTCGTCGTATCCTTGATCAGAAGGCGCGTCAGGTGCGGGTGCTGCAGCAGGAGCGGTACCCGCATGCACCTCCACACGAGGAACGCGGTGTGCGCGTCGTCGCACGTTGTCGCGAGGCTGCGGTAACCGAGACAACACCTCCTGGAACTTGCCGTCGAGCTTGGAGTTGAAAGCTGCCTCGAGGCCATCCATCTTGTCCAGCGCGTCGATGACTTGGGCGTCAACATCACCAAGGCGCGCATCTACGTCGTGTGCATGCCCACCTAAAATGTGGGTAAAGTGAGCATGCAACTCCTTGTTCGTCATCTTAGACGGGTCAACATCGTCCGTCGTGGTTCCTGTCATGATTAGTAATCAAAAAGCACAAATGTATATGCCTACAAACTATGGAATATGGTGGTTCACACGCAATTCGTCAAGCAAAATACAAAGCTCTTACAAGTTTTTACCAAACAGGAGGAAGGTGATATGACAACCAGCAAAATCAGCGTCTCCAAAGATTGCCAAAGCGATTACCAGGTGTCGACACAGAGCGCGTGGAGACAATATGTAGAGCTGTAGGAAGGCTAATATATGGTAGCAAAATCAGCAATTGTCAAAACAGCGATGCAGTATTGAAAGTATGCTCAACAACGGTATTGTGCTGGTCCTAGGCTAGACCGTACTAGAGACGCGAGCCTAGAACACTAACGAGGTCACATCGTGGCACACAAGCAACGAGCAGCGATGAGGTGGCGAACCGAGATGCGAAAAATCACTATGATGGCGAGTGTCTCAAACTGATTCCCGAGGTCTAAAAACAGTATAGCCTCAGAAAAAAATTTGTCGGAATTTCTGGAAAGTTCTCCGGAAAGCGCGCAATGGGGGTATGGGGGTATTTAAAGGAGGAAAATGTGGTGTTTCTGCCAGCCACGCATATGGTGGCCGAACCAAACCCTAGAAGGACTTTCCCCCTTCAATATGAACTCTAAATGGGGCCTGACTTAATTCCTGCGAAAATTACATGGGCCTGACCCAAAAATAATGGTGTCGCAGCACCATGTACTCATATGGACGAAATTATGAAGTGAACAACTCTATATTTTGTCCATGTCTTCATCTCCAATTATGGTGGCTTCAAAGTTCTGAAATCTCCACTCGCAACTTCCTCTTCAATCCTCACATGTTTGCTGCCATCTCCTCCATGTCTGATCATGCTCCAATGCTTGTCCTTCTCATCCATGCTAGGTCCATCATTCCTAAGAGTAACAAACACATCTGATTTAGGCAGCATCATATTCTCATGTATGTGAGGAATAGTTCCAAGAAACGAAAGTACCTGATAGTTAAGTTGTTTGGCACGAGCTCGAGTGATTAGTCCTTTTATTTGTCTGGTTGTAGGTACATCGGTTGTATCAACAAATGGGATGTACTCATCACATTATCCCCGAAAACTCTAAAAATAGGCCGATCTTCATGAACGTGTGAAGGTTGGCCGCGCGCTCTATTCTCGATTGGCCGATCTCCGCACACTTCTAGTGCCACGAAACTTCTAGGAATTGGTCTCCTTGCTGGTCACTTGTCGTAGGAAGAAACGAAATGGGATGTCATATTAGAGAGATAGAGATGGGAGGGCCACAGTCTCTAGTCTCTGTTTCCCCCTTTCTTTAGGAATTGATTTCTTGAAATCAAATATCTTTAGAACCGTTTATTCAAACTAAAAACCGTTGTACTTTTAGACATCTGGAATTGCGCCTTTGTTGCAGTTGTGAGTACAGCTATGCAACGATGCACTTCCAAAATACGCTCCGTGAAGGTACTATACACTCGCGAGGACCGCTTCACGTTTGACACGTGTCTACATAGGAATGCCCCATGCTGTATCAACATGCCTATGCGTTACCAGATGTCGCCCTAGCATTTTCATTATTGAGTGGATGTGATGGCCCAAGCTAAGTTGAATTGTGTTTCTGTTGCCTGCCAAAACCCACCGGCGAGCAGTGGTTAAGCAACACGAAGAGCCGGGAGGCTTGCAAGGCTGCAGGGGGCCCTGGTCCCTCGACGTCGTCCCGCAAATGTTCCGGCACACGTCCTAGCGGTTGCAAGGGCGTGCCACCTGACCTATACCTGGCCAGGAAGGTGTTGGATTGCTTCGATTAGTTTCCTGCATGGCAGACACGTAAACATTAAATACGAGCCCGATCGGCTCTCAGGTTGCCATGTGGATCGGCTCACAAAGCCGATCGCCCCATGGTTCACGTCGGGTTAACGATGACATGGGGCTCCTGCTTGATCAGTATAAAGCTAAACCAATCTACGACAGTTTAGGGTTTTCACCGTATGATCGGAACATCCTACGCGTAGTTGAGCCTAATAGACACGAAAGATAATGGAAAACTAACCCTAAAAGAGGCCTAAAAACCAACATTAAGTTAATTCCCGGAACATACCTCTTAGGACTAACAAACCATACCTAACGCAGTACCGGATCGTTCAACCCGTTTGCAAGGCCTAACCATACGGATATTAAACCAATCCTTGAGGAATCAAGGAGCAACTATAACGGATCGGATCTACTAAACAACGAACAAGCAAGACGCTGCCCTTACACCTGGATAGGTGTAAGGGCAGCTAGATATCGAGGGACGGCACAGCTAAGCAGATATGCGTAAGAAAAGCATCTATGCAAGCCCCAAAACATCTACGGTAAGTAGTGCTACTCGCCATCAACAACGCTTCAGCACGAGCAGCACAAGGTAAACGAATAAACGTGTGCTGCCTAGATCGCAAGATGCGATCTAGGCAGCATGATGCTTACCCGGGAGAAACCCTCGAAAGAAGGGGTGGCGATGCGCCTGATTTGTGTTTGTTGTGAACGTGATTGTCCTCCTTTTCCGATAACCCTAGATACATATTTATAGTCCAAGGGACTTTCTAATTCGGGCGTGCACCTAACCATGCACGATTTAAACTCTATCTTTTAATTCTAAACTAAGATACGATCTACTATGTTACAGATACATGGGCAATTAAGCCCAAACTCTTCGTGCAGGGCCGCTTCAAAGATGCTCCACGCGTGTATCCTTCAAGCCCATCTTCACTTACGGCCCATCTCCTGATTTGGCCAAAATCTGGTGATAACACATGCCCCCCTGGTTTTGGCAATGATAATTTCAAAACCACTCTGTTTTTTCTTCGAAGGGTCATGTCGTGGCAGAGCAGAACCGTCGCAGTATTCTTCATCATGATACCTGGCCTTCTCAACTTCTTTGCACGATTTGACAGTTTTGGCACCACATCCTCGGAAACTGCTAAAGCATTAAATCTCCGCTATATCCCCTTTTATTTAGCCACTTCTTGCAGTTCCCCTCTTCATCCCCTTCGCATTAGCACTCCAAAAGCCCTCCTCTGCCACCATGTCTTCCTCTTCTTCCTCCTCTTCTTCGTCGGGCCTTTCCGTCCACTCCTCCCCCCCTCCGGGAGCCGGCGCCGGAGTGGGACCCGATAGAGGCCCACGCGGCCCACATTCTCCGCGCCATAGAGGACGGGGACGAGTCTAGCCATGACTTCTCCGTCTGGTCTGAGGACGACAAGTCCTCGACCGACGGGGAGAGCGACCTCCATTTCCTCACCAACGGGGAATCGGAGGAGGAGAGCGATGACGATCGCTTCTCCTCGGGCGACTTCACCTCCTCCGAGGAGGCGAAGGAGGAAGAAGAGGAGGAGGACGACACCTCCTCCGACGAGCCGCCGGCCAAGCGCTTCTGCCCCTGGCCGGGCAACCTCAGCGACTTTGACAGCGACGACGACGACGCTGACGAGGAGGACGAGGACAATGAGGGCCCCACCGGTGGCTGCGGCAGCAGCGACGACGAGCTCGCCGAAAGTAGCGCCGACAGCGGCGGCGACGGCGATGACGAGGGCAGCGACGGCCCGTAGATAGGATCCTTAGAATAGGATCAGTAGTAGTAGATGGGGCAATGTACCCCCTAGTTCTTCCTTTTGAGAGCAATCAGCTCTTTTATGTAAGAAATCTTATTATCAATGAAGAATTCCTCCAATTTGACTTTGCCGATTTCTTTCATATCGATTTAGCCGATTCTCCCTTATCTTGACTTTGCCGATTGTCAACTTGGTCGATGCTCAATGAGCCGATGGCAACGCATCAGTTTTTCACAATAAATTGCAAGACAGGTCAATCCAGTTATCCCCTCAGACGGTAACTTGCAATCCTTGCTCAAATTCAGATCCCAAATTTCCAATCGAACAGGTCCAGCCCACAGCCTTCGGACCCCTAGATTTTGGACTCCAAATCATCCGATCGTGATGTTAGACCTGACGGCAAAACTCCTGAATTAACGCCTCCAGGAAAGCTTCTAGGACCGTAGCTGAAACAACTTGTTGCTGAAGCTGATAATTCTGCAGAACAGGTACCATTTGCCCACAAACTCCCTTGTGATAGATAACCCTACTCTGTTTCTCTGCAGCAACAAGATGGCCCAGAGCCTATCAATGATGATGGCTCCCTCTTCAAATTTCTCCCACCAGCTCAGATGGTTTTCTCCTGCAAGAACTCACCACCTTTCAACACGGTTGTGATGCAGAGACAGCCGATTTCAACACAATCGGCTCCAAAGAGCAAAGAATCTTCAGGGCCAGCTGCCCCCCGAGCCTCAGTCAAGGCGAGAATAGTAGTGAAAAAGGTGGCTGCCAGGAAAATTCGAAGGGCAAACACCCCTCTAGGCTTTAGTAGCCTATTAAGCCCAGTAATCCTGCTCTTGCAGACCTCTACTGAAGATAATATCAGCGAGGACATGCAATCCAGCTGACGAGGCTCCAGCTTGGGCACCTCTGGGTACACCACCATGCAAACTCAGCCAGATGTGCTACCATCGGCTTCTGAACCTGCTGCACCTCCCGCTCAGCCATAGCTCAATTCTTGTGATTTACTGCTCCGATTGGCTCACCATCCTCTTTGATCTGCATGCTCACGCTGCCCTCGTTGTTTGTCAGGGTTGAGATGAACTCCAACGCTTCAAAGTACTGCTTTCTTCACCCATTGAGACATTAGTCGAAACTCTGAGGAGGTGAAGAACGTCCTTGAAGAAATCCAGCTCCACATCCCAACAATGTTGTGGTTGAAGCTCTGGCCAATCGTAACGTTGTCTCGCCTTCCGGACAAGGGTGCAGTTGGCTCTGTAATTCTAGAGTCGATGTCCGACCATCGGCTGTGCTGAATTTTTTTTGAATTTTCAATTTTTATTTAGCCGATCGATTTCATGAATCGGCTTCCCCTGGGTACATACTTCGTGCCCTTGAACCTTCTCTGTGTGTATGCCCCCCAAGCCGAATCCTTCAAGTGATTGAAGATATCGGCTTTTCAGCCAATTCAAGCTTGTCTCACAACTCACCATGCTAAATAGCACAACAGTGAACACGTTTGGTGAGAATAATTTTAGCCGATTGCTGGAATCGGCTTCCCTTGCAGTTGTCGATCCGACTATTTGCTGATAAATGTTGGTCGTGGCTTATCCCCAGGACCAATGTCAATCTCTTCTAGTCCATCAGCTGCTGTAAACCCACACCCCAGCTTTCCATCACCTGCTAAATCAATGATGAACACAGGCAGAAGGCATGTTGAGGCTAATTTTGTGGCCGATTGCTGGGATCGGCCTCCTTTTCCATTGCAATGCTTAATGAGGGTTCACAACTTCTTAGTTCTCTGCTATAGCGACGTGGCATGCTTGAGGTGAGATCCTTGCTTCTTATTTTTTGGGGCCGATCGCAGGGATCGGCCTCGCCACGTACGTGTTGGAGATATGCCCAAGAGGCAATAATAAAAGTGGTTATTATATATCTTTATGTTTATGATAAATGTTTATATACCATGCTATAATTGTATTAACCGAAACATTGATACATGTGTGATATGTAAACAACAAAGAGTCCCTAGTAAGCCTCTTAACTAGCTTGTTGATTAATAGATGATTAGTTTCATAATCATGAACATTGGATGTTATTAATAACAAGGTTATATCATTATATGAATGATGTAATGGACACACCCAATTAAGCGTAGCATAAGATCACGTCATTAAGTTATTTGCTATAAGCTTTCAATACATAGTTACCTAGTCCTTATGACCATGAGATCATGTAAATCACTTATACTGGAAAGGTACTTTGATTACATCAAACGCCACTGCGTAAATGGGTGGTTATAAAGGTGGGATTAAGTATCCAGAAAGTATGAGTTGAGGCATATGGATCAACAGTGGGATTTGTCCATCCCGATGACGGATAGATATACTCTGGGCCCTCTCGGTGGAATGTCGTCTAATGTCTTGCAAGCATATGAATAAGTTCATAAGATACCACAAACCACGGTACGAGTAAAGAGTACTTGTCAGGAGACGAGGTTGAACAAGGTATAGAATGATACCGATGATCAAACCTCGGACAAGTAAAATATCACGTGACAAAGGGAATTGGTATCGTATGTGAATGGTTCATTCGATCACTAAAGTCATCGTTGAATATGTGGGAGCCATTATGGATCTCCAGATCCCGCTATTGGTTATTGGTCGGAGAGAGTTCTCAACCATGTCTACATAGTTCACGAACCGTAGGGTGACACACTTAAGGTTTGATGTCGTTTAAGTAGATATGGAATAAGGAATGGAGTTCGAAGTTTTGTTCGGAGTCTCGGATGGGATCCAGGACATCACGAGGAGGTCCGGAATGGTCCGGAGAATAAGATTCATATATAGGAAGTCATATTCCAAATTTGGAAATGATCCGGTGCATTTATGGCAAGTTCTAGAAGGTTCTAGAAAAGTCCGGAAGAAATCACCATGGAAAGTGGAGTCCCGGAGGGACTCCACCTAGCATGGCCTGCCAAACCCTAAGGGGGAGGAGTCCCAGGTGGGCTCCTCATGGTTGGCCGGCCAACCCCCCAAGGAAGGGGTGGGAATCCCACCTTGAGGCCTTGTTTGGTAGTGGAGTATTAGTGGGGATTAGTGGGGATTATTTCTAGGGGATTGGGTGAATCCCCACCCATCACCCAATCCCCACTAATCCCCATCCCCACTAATCCCTAATCCCTACTCCTAAAAATTGGCATTTGGTTAGAAGGGATTCACTACTAGGGAAAAGCCTATAGGTGGAGGCAAGTGGTGCCGGCGCACCACCTTGGACATGCGCCGGTGGAAAGGATTGCCGGCGCACCACATCTCAGACGCGCCGGCGATGAAGGGCTACTCCCGGCGCACCCCGGGTGAGGGCTCGCCGGCGCTATTTCCTGGCATGGCCCCGGCCGATTCGGGCCAGGCCCAGGAATCATTGCCGGCGCACCGGCCCAGTGGTGCGCCGGTGGAGAAGTTGCTATTGCCGGCGCACCCCTGGGCCGGTGCGCCGGCAATGATTCTTGGGCCTGGCCCGGGGGTGATATAGCCGAAAGGGGCATATGTTGCCGGCGCACCATGGTCCAGGTGCGCCGGCAATAACCTGGGAGTTATTTCAGCCACCAACCAGCACACTCACTCACACACTCACTACACTCCACTTCTCCACACAAACCCGAGCCTTCTCCCAACCCAGCTCATTTTTGCCCATTTCTATCCCCAATTTCACCAATTTGACCAAACAAAATCATATTTTTTGAGCAAATCTTCCCTTCCTACATGCATCTCCCACATCCCCCTATGTAGATCTAGATCTACTATCCCGCATTGACCGCTCAATCTAGATCTAGATCTAGAAAGTCGGCATCCATACGCCATTATCGCGGCGCGTCGTCTCGATCTTATCGACGAATATATCAAACAAGTAGGTGATTAATGAACAAATTAAGGAATGTATCAATGTATGTTGGACATTTGAAGAAAAGCTCTCGTGTGTGGCATATATATATGTTGTGCTTGTGCTTGTGTGTGTGTTGGCGTTGAAAATGAGTTGCCAACGTTGCGCCAAAATTTTGATTCTTCAAGTTTCCGTTTCGGCACATTTCTGGCGCTCCTATGTCCTACCGTGTAGGAAGGTCATGCCGAAATTTTCCGTAAAAACTACCGACGGATGCATGGTTCTAATGAATTATGTAATCTTACCATGCAGGCGATAATGGTTATCGAGATGAGTGAAAGCATCGTGATGAGATATCTGAAACACGCGATCATCGACATGTATGAAAATAACCGCACGGAGGTATTGTGTCCGTGCCGGAGATGCAAACGAGGGAAATGGTTTGACCCGTATTCAGGCAAATTGCAGGGGCACCTGCTCACTAATGGTTTCATGCATGGACACACTCAATGGATGAGCGATGATGGCGCGGAGGTCAATGGGGCGACGGCAGCAGGTGGTAATAATGGCCGGCAAGAAGGAGGGCATCATGACATTGATGACGATGAAGAGTTTGTCGCAGAAGACGATAACCTTGACGACGATAATAACCTTGACGATGACAATAACCTTGACGACGACGAAGAGGTGCCGCTAGCTTCAGTCGTGCGGGACCCTCATCTTCAAGATCTGCTTCTCGAAAAGACGAAGGGCGCCAAGCGGAAATCAAAGCTTGAGCAACTGGAGATAGACTCGAATACTCCGTTGTACGACTCAGGTCGCGGGTTGGGGGAGTCTCGCTTGAGAGTAGCTCTCGATGTGCTGCAGATGAAGGCGAAACACGGATGGACGGACACAAGCGTCGACGACATCCTGGAATACGTGAAAGATCTCCTTCCTGCCGGGAACACGTGTCCTGGTAGTCTAGCCGAGGCCAAGAGAATCACGTGCCCTCTCGACTTACCCCACGAAAAGTATCACGCCTGCATCAACGACTGTATCATGTATCGCAAGGAGCACGTGGACAAGACCAAATGTCCTGTGTGTGACGCTGAACGGTACAAGAAAGGGAAGAAGAAAGCTCCTCGGAAAGTTGTGTGGTACTTCCCGCTCGCCCCCCGGCTGCAACGGTTCTACGCGGACCGCAAGGAAGCAAAGCTCATGCGCTGGCACGCTGAAAGAAAGGAGGCAGTGTTGAATGATGAAGATCGGATTGAGCACCCAGTGCTGACACACCCTTCGGATGCAAGCCAGTGGAAAGCATTAGACAATGAATTCGGAAGTTTTGGGGCAGAACCCAGAAACATCAGGTTGGGTGCGAGCACGGACGGATTCAATCCGTTCGGAAACCAGAGCAGCACACATAGCACATGGCCCGTGTTTGTATGGATCTACAACCTCCCGCCCTGGCTGTGCATGAAGAGGAAGTACATACAGATGAGTATGCTAATTCAAGGGCCGACACAGCCAGGAAACGATATCAACATGTATCTCGAACTATTAAAGGAGGAGCTTGAAACGTTGTGGGCGGAGGAAGGGGTAGATACATGGGATGCCGTCGCGGAAGAATATTTCCCTTTGAGAGCCGCGTTGATCACGACGGTGCAGGACTACCTCGGATACGGTTACATTTCGTGCCAGGTGTGCCATGGACACAAGGCATGTGTCAGGTGCATGGAAGAGACGATGTTTTTGCAGCTTGGTAAGGATCCCGGCTCTTCGAAAACAGTTTACATGGGGCATCGAAGGTGGCTACAGAAGACTGACCCGTGGAGAAAGCGTGGAGATCTGTTCGATGGTACAAATGAACCCCGAGGACCTCCACGGAAGAAGAGCGGCGAAGAGATCGATACATTACTGAAAGGTTGGAAGGAGTGCCCTCCGCCGGGAAAGATACGTCAAAAGCCTGGAGAGAAGAAGAAGAAAAAGGCAACGGTGACGACGCCGCTCATTGGTGTATGGAAAAGGAGGTCCGTGTTTTGGGACTTGCCGTACTGGAAAATTCTCGATACACCTCACTGCCTTGATGTCATGCATATTACAAAGAACGTGTGCGAGAGCTTGCTTGGCACTCTTCTCAACATGCCGGACCGGACCAAAGATGGGCCGAAAGCAAGACACGACCTGAAAGTTTTGGGCATCAGGGAAGAGCTTCAGATCCCGGTGGCCCAAGAGGGACAGTCGGAGGAGGAGGCGGACGGCGGTCAGAAGCGCAAAAGGATTAAGCAGCCAGACTATTACTGTCCCCCCTCCTGCTTCACTTTTAGTCCGGCCGAGGTCGATCAATTTTTCAATTGCCTTCTAGGAGTCAGAGTGCCCTTCGGTTACTCCGGGCTAATAAGCAGATACATGGACCCCAAGAAACGAAACTTCAGCGGCATGAAGTCTCATGACTGTCACGTGATGATGACGCAGATTCTTCCGGTTGCAATCCGAGGTATAATGGATGACCATGTCCGTGCAACGCTGACTGGCTCACCGAAGAGTGCATCTCTTTCTGCACGAATTATCTAGACATCGAGGACCCTGTTGGTTTGCCTCAAAACAAGCACCTCCGCAGGTTCGAGGGAGTAGGCCACAAAAATGGAAGGAAGGAACTGCACGTGCACATGTCTGGTCGGACTTCCGACTTTGACAGGGCCAACTTAGTAGCGCTACAACACATTGACTTGATCGATCCTTGGTTGAAAGAGCACAAAACCATGATAGAGAACAGTGGCAAGCCGATGATGACGGAAGCAGAAATATACAGAGAGCACAACTCCTCTTTCGCGCGCTGGTTCAAAGACCACATTGATGCTAATCCCCCACCAATGGATTCTGACAAGGATAAACTAGTATTGGCCTTGTCACATGGCCCCGCGCCCAACCTCATGACTTACCAAGCGTACGATATCAACGGGTACACATTCTACACGGAAGAAAAAGACAAGAACAGTGCTTACCAGAACTCAGGGGTAACGATGGATTCCTGGACGGGTGACGTAAAGACTAGATACTACGGAAGAATCGAGGAAATCTGGGAGCTTAGCTACGCTGGGGAGAAAGTGCCGATGTTCCGTATTAGATGGGCTAAGAACGTCACAAAAGAAGACCGGTATTTCACCACCATGTTTCTACCCGAAGCCAACAAATCAAAGTCCACGAACGCCACCGCGCAGAATGAGCCATGGGTACTGGCAGAACACGTGCACCAATGCTTCTTCATAACCGACCCATCCAGGCCTAGCCGTGTTATCGTGAGGAGAGGCAAGAGGACCATCGTCGGAATGGATGGAGTCGCCAACGAGGAAGACTTCGAAGGACAAGTCGGAGACCCAATGATGGAAGAATCCGAGGACGAAGACACAACATACACCACAAGAAGAAGCAGGACCACGCTACCGAGGTCAGGTCGACCCTTCAAAAGAAGAAGTCACGACACGGGGCTAAATTATTCAACCACGAGCAAGAAAAGCAAGAAGAAAGCGAAACACTCTTCTCAATCGATGATGTAAAACTTTATTTGCAATCTATAACTCATATTGCTTTTGTAATGCATAATTAACTCATATGGTCATGGCCAATATTTTATGTATGACTAATTAATATTGTGTTGGTCAATATTATGTGTATGTATAATCTCATATTTTTTGTTTTTACATAACTCATGTATATTGCTTTGTTCTTATATTGAAAAGATAAGAAAAATAAAATAGTATAGCATTTGGGGTAAAAGAAAAGAAACATAAAATAAAGAGAAAAGAAAAAAATAAATAAAATAGTAATGCATGTATAACTCATACTATACTGCTAAACAAGTCCCAGGTTACAGCTGTGCTAAGATTATTGCCGGCGCACCAGGTCCCTGGTTCGCCGGGGGTTTACTTGTCCCCGGCGAACCAGGAACTAGGTGCGCCGGCAATAACCTTGGCACAGGTGTAACTCGGACTTAACCGTTTTCCCTCTTCTTCTCCCCAGCCACACATCTCAATCGCCCCTGACCCCCCTCTCAAGCGCCGCCGGCCGGAGCTTCTGCCACCACCGTCCTCCACCCTCTCGAGTGCCGCCGTTCTGCCCCGCCACCGTCCTCCACCATCCCTCCACCAGCCCCCACCACCTACCCCGTACGCCGCCGCGGAAGAACCGTTGGAGAAGGAGTTGGACACGCGCGCGTAGCAGGGGACGTCGGCGCCGCCGTTGGAGAAAAAGGAGCCGTGCGCCGGCCACGGTGAGCTTCCCTCTCCCCTTCCCTCCCCCTTCCCTCTCCCCTCCTCGGTAGGGAATTACCTACTGCTAGTTAGGGTTAGGGTTCCTGCTAGATGCTAGTTAGGGTTAGGATTGCTCTCTGAAAACTAAATTCATGTTGCGGATACTGCTAGAGTTGGCCAAATTCTGTGAACCAAAGCTTCTTTCTCTGTGAACCAATTCAACTAATGATGCACCTACTGCTAGGATAGAAGAATAGAATGGCTGACATTTTAAATAAGTGAAGGGCTTGCAGATGCTTAGGTTTAGTTTCTACATGAAATGAAAATGACATTTATGAATAACCTTATTTAAAAGAAAAACATTGCCGCAGATTTGGAATAATCTTATTTATGCTAAGTTATTTATGCTAACTTGTAATAGAGTTGTTTCATCTGATTGAGGGCAGGGGATGGAAGCATGGTTTAGTCCTTGCAGTAGCTCTCTGAAAATTTGTACATTGAATTGCTTGCAGTAAGAAAAATTGATTTACCTACTGCTAAATTGGTTTTGCTATTGAAATTCAGATGCTTGCAAATGCCTAATGCAAATTTACCTAATGGGGCTTAATTGATAGCTTGTTGTGGCTAGGTGCCTTGCTGGTGACTTATTGATTACTTTGAATCATTCTGATTATGCCAAGCTTGATAGATGTGTATTTGTGCTACATATCCAGTGATGCTATTTTATATCTCTGAATTGGTATTGCTCCCTATCACTGGTTATATGATTTTGTAGCTGTTCAATATGACAGTAAGAAAAATTTCAATTTTTGAATGCTAAAATTGGTTCTCTGGTTTTGGCGATATAGAAATCACTAAATGAAAAATGCTAGCAGTAGCAGTAGCTAGTATTAGTAGGTTTAGTTGATAAAGTGGTTCTCATTTAGTTGATTTGCTAGCTAAAATTGGCAGAGACTAAAGTGGTTAAATGAAAATGGGCACTAGGCAGTATGTTGGTTCTTCATTAAATGAAAATGAAAATGAAAATGAAAATGGGTTTGCTAGCTAAATTGGTTTAGTTAAATTTGGGTGGTATGTCCTCATCATTTTTTTTGTCACCTGCTTAAAGAGCATGGCTGTTCAGTGTGTTTTTGTTCATTGGTTGGTCAGTTTGATTTTTCTTATGGATCTGGTTCATTTAAATGCCTACTGCCAAGAATTGGTTGATATATAAAATTCATTGGTTGATATATAAAATGAAAAAATGATCTGGTTCATTTAAATGCCTACTGCCAAGAACTGCCAAGCATCAAATGCCACCAGTAGCAAGTGTTAGGGTTAGGCATGCCTCACATTTATTATCTGATTTAATAATGCTTAATGAAAAAATGTGCTATTCTCTGGTTTGAAAAAAGAGCAAGTGCTATTCTCTGGTTTGAAAAAATGTGCTATATCAATGGATGTTGTCAAGTGTTCACTAGCAGTAGGTTGACTTAATTTAAAAAGAACAAGTGCTAGCAGTAGGTTTAGTTCATACAAAGAACAAGTGCTATTCTCTGGTTTGAAAAAAAGAAAAGAAAATGAATTTGTTCTCTGGTTTGAAATTTAGTTCATTTAGTTCATTTTTCACATCAAGGAAATATAATTGGAGCTTTCTGATAATCCACAAATGAGAAATGACACTAAACCAATTTTAATTATGTAGCCACTGACTCACTGACTCACTGGATGATGAAATACAGTAGGTTTATTTAATTACAGTAGGTTTATTCACTAGCAGTAGGTTTATTTAATTATGTACCAATTTAAGTAAAATGCTAAAGATGGTTTGAATTCTGGTTTACATTCATCTACTGTAATGCTAAAAATGCTACAGAGAACATAGCCAGTAGTTACTGTAAGTGCTATTACTGTAAGTGTCCAGGGCTCTAAAGCTGTTGTTGTCTGAGTGTGAGAATTTGATTTACATTCATCTACTGTAATGCTAAGTGCTACTGTAATGCTACTGTAGTGCTATTACTGATGGTTATTGTGAAATGAAAATGAAAATGAAGCTTCTCCCCTACTGTAATGGTCAAGTTATACTGTCTCTCGTTTATGGTGATGGTTATGGTGTTCATGGCTATTTATATATATGTGAATTGCATTTCTGTTACAGGGATTGAGTTGCTATTGAGTGCCGGAATGTCGATTCATTTCCGTTCCGGCAATTCTAGCACTCGGCATGACCAATTTTTAGCAAAGGTCATGCCGAATTTTTCCGGTGGTCAGCGCCCCACCACAACAGCCAGCTGCGCCGGTGGTCAGCGCCCCACCACAACAGCCAGCGGCGCCGGTGGTCAGCGCCCCACCACAACAGCCAGCGGCGCCAGAGGCCGAGGAATACGAACGTGAAGACTTCCTATGGGATATTCCTACGTCTTCACAAGTTGTCCATGAGGATGCGCTGGCCCCGAAATATGGGTGCTCCAAGAAGCTGTTCGATTCTCAAGAAACGGCTGAGGAGGAAAATCCTGAGGAGGTCGCCGCCGCCACCGTCAAGAAGATGCTGAGCCCTAACACACTCCGTGCTACGGTTACGGCGGTGGGAGATGGTCCAGTACTACAACCCAAGAAGAGGAAGAGGCCAGCTAAGAAGGACGCCAAAGACAAGGCGGCGGCCAAAGACAAGGACAAGGTGGCACTCCTTGACAAGTTGCCAAACAATTGGCGACCTCTGCATCACTTGGGTGAACCGATGCTGCCGGAGCATGTCCTCAACCTACTCACCGGGGATATGGCGAGCTTGCATAACCAAGTCCAGTATTTGGAGAGGCAGCTTCTCAAATCAAAAAATCCTAGTTACCCTCTCTTCGTGGCGAAGGTGCCAACTGGCATGAACTTCGTCGAGAAGTACCCCGCGGACTTGTGCTTCATCCGGTTCAATGACATCTTCAGCATCTATCGCATGCAAATGCTCCACTTTAGTGTGGTTCGCCTAGTTGCTCTTAGCTTGTCTTCCCAGATCGTTAAGGAGGGGACGCCGACCATCGCGATAATGGACCCCTTCTATATGCGGGAGAGCATCATCTGCAACGCTGGGGATCGGGCGATTGCCACACGGCAGGTCGAGGATTTCATGCTGGCGAACATTAAGAAGGGCGCCATTCTCATCCCTTACTTCCCCGAGTAAGTAATCACTCGCTAGTCCCCATCACCATTCTATCCTATATCTCCATTTGCATTTCCAAAGGTTAATCCGTGTGTTTTCCGCAGAGACATGTACTGCACCCTCATCGTCGTGCACCCGCAACACTCGCATGCAGTCTATCTCGACTCGGGTAGGGACAAGAAGAAAGACTACACCAACATCAGGGCCCTTCTCAATGATGCTCTCACCGGCTTCGCCAACAAGGCAGGCCCCCTCAAAGTAGAGAGGAAATCCCGAGGAGGCTTGGTCTTAACCCACACAACCAACTTCCCCTGCCTCAGGCAGTCGAAGCAAGACAATGGGATGGACGCGTGGTACGCCATCCTTCAGATGCAGGAGTACATAAAGTACGCAGATGACATGTTGCTGCCAGAGAGTCTCAGAGAGAGGTTTGTAAACATGGCGGATGCCCCCGATAGAGAGATTAGAAAGAAGCTGAGTCGCATCCGGCGGTTCATTTGCACGGTAATCGTGCATGATGTCAACAAAGGTGCAGCGAGTTCTTCTACGGCTACGGTCTACCACCTAATGACGAGATAGAACTCCGCTTGGAGATGTCGCGTGATGAGAGGCCGTTCAACACGCTTGAGGGCTGCCGTCCATTCCCCCCTAGGCGTACAACCTGATCCTACGACGAGAACAATATTGCTACAGCTTGAACGATATGTCTTTGAACTTCCGTATTGTAATACTTGCTACATATTCCCATAGAATCGACTTGTTGCTTTTATTTAGTTGTATGGATGTGCATGCATGTGAACATGTGTCTATAGTTTCATTTACTTTGCTATATATTTCAAGATTATGGCGTAGATACCTTAATAATTATTTGCATTTACTCGACCCCTACTTGCCTCGTATTTGGAGTTCGCCGATGATTAGAATGTTCGGTCACTAGTACACTCGGGGGTGGAGCCAGTGAGCCTTGGTGCGATGGCCACAAGTATCAATCTATTGTGCATCCTACCTAGCCTCACTGACTCCATCCCTGGATGTTAATATGTGTTTCGACCGACAAATTATGAGGCACGCTATTTAATTCGTACTACTTGTCTTTTATTTGAGTTCGCACTTCTTAATTGCATTGGCCGATGATTAAAATGTTTGGTCACTTGTACACTCCGGGGTGGGGCCAGTGAGGCTTGGTGTGATGGCCACAAATATCAATCTATTGTGCATCCTACCTAGCCTCGCTGACCCCATCCCTGTATGTTATTATTTATTTCGACCAACAAAGTATGAGGCACATGCTATTTAGTTCATACTACTTGTCTTTTATTTGAGTTCGCACTTGTTCATTGCATTGGTACTAACGTTTTACTTGTCTTGTGCATGGAGATGCCGACGACATATGTCGTGTACAAGGGGAGGGTTCCTGGAGTCTACGACGACTGGGAGGACTGTCGGAGACAGGTGCACCGCTTCAGCGGCAACAGCTACAAGGGATACCCCACTAGGGTGGAGGCGGAAGGAAGATACGCCCGTTATCTAGCGGGAGAGATGAGGGACATGAGGAGGAACCGGATGAAGACCATGGCCTTCGTGATGATGGTCATCGTGACCATGTTGTTCATGTTCTATGTGATTGTACTTTAGGTTAGGAGCTACATTGTGAGGTGTATGACGACACTTGTGACGACTACCGAGACTTCTAACTTTGTGAAACTTAGTCCTTTGGTGTTGCATATGCACATGTTGTATGAATCACCATTTCGAAACGAGACTAGCGTATTTGTGTATTGATACCGAAATGAGACTTGGCTCTCTATGTGCTTCTCATATTGCATGTTCTGCTGTCAAAATATGAACTGTGTTGTACATATATACTGCTGTCAAATATGTATTCTAATATGCTGGAAAAAAGCTGAAAAAAGAATTTTCGAATTTTTTGCCGGCGCACCTAAATGACCTACTGCCGGCGCACAAGGCATGCGCCATTGCTCGCCGCACTACTGCCGGCGCAGCTGCTGGCGCGCCGGTGGAACATGCCCCTTTGCCGGCGAATGAGCGATGGCGCGCCGGCAGTATCCACACTATCGCCGGCGAACGGGCTGGTGCGCCGGCAATGGCCAGTTATCACCG
This sequence comes from Lolium perenne, assembly GCF_019359855.2. Taxonomy (NCBI): domain Eukaryota; kingdom Viridiplantae; phylum Streptophyta; class Magnoliopsida; order Poales; family Poaceae; genus Lolium; species Lolium perenne. The sequence continues at coordinate 106,570,993 of NC_067248.2, forward strand.
GCCCGTTCGCACCGGCGGGCTCTTGGTGCGCCGGCAATGGGCTTTTTAGGTGCGCCGGCAATGAGCCTTTTCCTTGTAGTGATTGGTGCGCAACAGAAAACCAAATAAAATAATTCAAACCAACATACAATAGCAAAGATTCAATTTTTATGGCAGCAGATGAAAATAAGCCTGTGAAGTCGTTATCAACATTCAAAAACACAAGAGTTTCAGTCACATAATTCGTCATAGTTTGTCATAAATTACAAATTCCATACAACCATTCCCGACAAAATAATTTCTATCAGAAAAGACGACTCTTGGAAACTATGTTGATTTAGTCCATGCGATCTTCAACGAACACAAGTCAGGGATTGCCTGTAATCATATGCAAAGATGTTAGATGTTGGTGCATAATCCTGTTCAGGTAATGGATGACTGAAAGCATATAGATATCCATTGTATACACATGCAAGCCCTTTTGATTGCAGCAAGCGACAGCAACCAGTGTTCCTGCTCTCATTCCCATGCTATATCAGTCTATGTTCTCACTGTGTCCGATTGAGCTTAGTCCAAGGAGGAACTATATACAGCTTGGTGGCGTGGTAGGTCCAATATACACAACTAACAGACTGCTTTCAACGTTTCAAGCAACAGGAAGAAACAAAATCCAACTAATGCCTCTCCACTACTGGTCAGGCTATGCATTTTGAGTATATTCATTCACTGGCTGGCTAATACACTAGATGCAGACTGTATATCTTAATCTATTTTCTTGAACTTTTGTTGCACGAGATTAAGCAGTTCTAAAAATGTAGAGTTAACTAAAACTGAGAATGCCAGACTCTTCTTGTCAATAACGATCATCTTAATAACCAACTAGGCTGAATGCATCCAACTAGTATAACATTGCTTAAGAAATGCATAACACAATTTAATAGATGTTTCCTTCAGAGCACAGGCAGAACACAAGCTAATTTACATAAAGTAGTTTTAACGAGAGAACACAGATACAAGCAGGGGCTTTTTGGTTTAAGTTCGTCAGTAACCAACACAGATACAAGCTAGAAAATGCAACAGGGATCAGCCAGGCAAAAGGGGAACAAATTGAAAACTATCCTGCGCTTTCTCTGATTGTTTTAAGTAACAGTGGTGGCATGCAAACAACAATATAATACTACTACTGATCTTCTAAGCCCTAAAATCTTCTGAATGTACATCATATACACAGATTCTGTAAATATAAGTGCTGTAAATTCACAATATGTTCTTGTCACTGTAGATATTCAAGCATTGAGGCACCAATTCGGTTTCAGGAAGACAAAATGTACTAATCAATTTAGAGACCCATTGACAAGCAGGTAAAGTGCCTTACCCTGAAAAGTAATCTAACCAAGATGGTGCATAGTCAGGCATGTGGGGATTTTCTCATTCTGTAGGCCTTTCGGGGTGCTCACGAATATTTCAGAGCACTGAAGCTACTACAAATGTTCTGTAATCTCACGAGTAAGTGACTAAAGCACCGACACAGAATGCATACACATGCCAACCATTCCGCAGCAGCACAAGGGCAGGTTTTCAAATGAAGCACTACCTAGAACTAGAAGCCTAGCACAGCTCCAACTCGACCTGGGCCTGGAGCGAAAACAACAGCAATCCACAATTACCCAAAACCGTACTCCTCCCGAGGTCTGAGGTCACACCCAAATCAGGCAGACACCATGTTTTTTTGCTGTAAAATCGACCAAGTCCTACCCGGCCAGGGACCATGAAGCAAGGAAGAGGTGCGGAGGTCGCCGCCATGCGCGCGCCGCAGGGGCAGGGGCCTCCTCCACTCACGCCATGTATCAATTCCAGGCAGACAGGAAGAGAGAGGGAGAGAGAACGGGGAGGTTACCGGAGAGGATACCGAAGTACAGGAGGTGGCGTCGCCGGTCAGGTCCCAAGAACGGCGGCGGCGGCGATGTGGAGCGGTGATGTGGTACTGTCTTCCCCGCAGATGTTCCTCCCCTCCGGCAGCTACCGCCTCGTGCACCTCCACTCGGTAGTGCCCGCTCGCCGCCGGTACCGCTCGCAGCCGGTACGCTTGCCGCCGGCCGCTTGAGCGCTGGATCGGGGACGGGGATAATACGCGACCCCTGGGACGTGGATTGAGCCCAAGGCAAAAAATGGATCGGGGACGGGGTTTTCCGGGGATGGCGGGGATTATTTTGGGCCAAAACTCTAGTACCAAATGGGCTATCGGGGAAAACTGAGGATTCGAAAATGGGCCGGGATAATACTCGCCTATCCCCGCTAATACTCTGGAACCAAACAAGGCCTGAGTGGGATTCCCCCCTTGGGAAGGTTTCCCACCTTAGGCAAGTATTGGGTTGGGGTCTTATTCGAAGACTTGTAGCCTAACTCTTGGGGGTTCCACCTATAAAAAGAGGGACAAGGGGAGGGGGCCGGCCACTTCAAGCCACAACCTTGGCCGCCCCCTTTGTGGCCGGCCAAGCCCCCCTCTCCCCAAACCCTAGCACCTCTCCTCCACATACAACTCCCGCATACGCTTAGGCGAAGCCCTGCAGGAGTTCTCCACCACCACCGCCACCACGCCGTCGTGCTGTCGGGATTCCGAGGAGGATCTACTACTTCCGCTGCCCGCTGGAACGGGGAGGAGGACGTCGTCTTCATCAACACCGTACGTGTGACCGAGTACGGAGGTGCTGCCCGATTGTGGCACCGTGATCAAGATCTTCTACGCGCTTTTGCAAGCGGCAAGTGATCGTCTACCGCAGCAATAAGAGCCTACTCTTATAGGCTTTGGAAATCTTCAAGGGTGAGTCTCGATCATCCCCTCATTGCTCCCGTCTTCTAGATTGCATCTTGGCTTGGATTGCGTTCTCGCGGTAGGAAATTTTTTGTTTTCTATGCAACGAATCCCTACAGTGGTATCAGAGCCGTGTCTATGCATAGATGGTTGCACGAGTAGAACACAATGGTTTTGTGGGCGTTGATGCTTATGTTGTCTTTAGTTTGAGTACTTTGCATCTTTGTGGCATAGTGGGATGAAGCGGCTCGGGCTAACTTTACATGACCGCGTTCATGAGATTTGCTCCATGCTCGACATGCAACTTGTATTGCATAAGTGGCTTTGCGGGTGTCTGTCTCTCCTACTATAGTGAAGATTCAATTTACTCTTCTATTGACAACACTAGTATCACCGTTGTGGTTCATGTTCGTAGGTAGATTAGATCTTACTCGAAAACCCTAAACCACGTAAAATATGCAAACCAAATTAGAGAACGTCTAACTTGTTTTTGCAGGGTTTGGTGATGTGATATGGCCATAATGTGATGATGAATATTTATGAGATGATCATTATTGTATTGTGGCAACCGGCAGGAGCCTTATGGTTGTCTTTAAATTTCATGTTGAGTAGTATTTCAAAGTAGTTGTAATAGTTGCTACATGAGGTGAACAACCATGAAGACGGCGCCATGGACCTTGACGCTACGCCGACGATGATGGAGATCATGCCCGTTGATGATGTAGATCATGTCCGTGCTTTGGAGATGAAGATCGAAGGCGCAAAGACTAAAGGGCCATATCATATCACATATGAATTGCATGTGATGTTAATCCTTTATGCATCTTATTTTGCTTAGAACGCGACTGTAGCATTATAAGATGATCCCTCACATTAATATCAAGATAATAAAGTGTTCTCCCCTCGTATGCACCGTTGATATAGTTCGTCGTTTCGAAGCATCTCGTGATGATCGGATGTGATAGACTCAACGTTCACATACAATGGGTGTAAGCCATGTTGCACACGCGGAATACTTGGGTTTGCTTGACGAGCCTAGCATGTACAGACATGGCCTCGGGACAACGGAAACCGAAAGGTTGAACACGAGTCATATGGATGATATGATCAACATGTTGATGTTCACCATTGAAGCTACATCATCTCACGTGATGATCGGTTTTGGTGTAGTGGATGTGGATCATGTACCACTTAACAAATGAGGGATGTTGTATTAAGTGGGAGTTCATTAGTAATTAGATTAAAACATGAACTAATTATCATAAACATAGTCTGAGTAGTATTTTGAATTAATTTGTAGTATTGGCATCCGTTTTTCTACCAAGCGCTAGTCTTGTTATTGAGATAGAAATACTGTTAAAATCTGAAAAATAAACTTTACGGACTGGTACCGTATTGTTAAAGAATCGGGAAATGATTAAGTCCTATTGCAAACTTTTAGTAAACCTCACATTGTTGATTCAAAGAGCTATGGTTTCAATTAGTACCTAAAGTTATCTTGTCTCCGTAAAACTTGAAGTTCAAATTTGTTTGAAAAGTAAGGAGCTGAAAATTTAGTTTTCAGAAATAATCAAGGTATGAGATATATGTGATATCTAAAACCTTGTTGCAAGGTGATAGAATATAATTTAGTGAGACTGCATAAACTCATAAGTTTTATGGGAATGTACGAAGGTTGAAGACGCAAGGCGTCCCAATCCTCCAACTATTGGGGCACTAACGATATTCGTATATCCATGAAGTGATCGTCCTTAGTATGCACCGTTGCTAAGACTCGTCGTTTCGAATACTGGGGTATAGATTCTACGTGTACATACAACGGGTGCAAGCCAGATTTGCACATGCGAATACTGAGGTTAAACTTTACGAGCCTAGCATGTACAGACATGGTCTCGGAAAGTCGTCATGAATTGATGGATAAAATTATGAGTGAAATTGTTCATCATATTACAAAGTTACTAATAGTGAAATCTGGAACACTTGTCATATGATGATCAACTTCAAAGTAAGAACCTCAAGGTTATTGGTATTTGACCAACAAACCTAGAAGTTATTGAAGGTGAAGTGTTTTCTAAATAATGAGGAAAGCTAAAAGAAAAACTACAAAAGATATTTTGGCAGAAAGAAAAGAAAAGACTAGAAAGTCTAGCTCAGGTGTATATAAATGATATACATGTTATGGTTGTATTCCTAGTTTGGTCACACAATGAAATTCTTGGGTATTAGTACCATATTGGTTGGTGTGAAGTGTCATACAAAACAACACAATACAAGAATACAGTGGCCTAAGTGACTGACAAGGAATATGATAGAAATGCACGTCTAGAACAAAAATAAAGTGTTATTATGTTTGTCGTTGGCCTTCTATCTAGCCCTTAGAATTTATAATAAAGAACTTAATAATTGTTATTTTGCTCTGGTCAAATGAAAACAATGAGTTGTTCAAATTATGACATTACTCCATGTACGATGGATAAGTTATTATAAATCTTAATGGTGAAAACACACATACATAAACACTGACGCTAAAATGCCATAAGGCAACTGATTTGAATTCCACTTATTTGTGGAACCGCCATTTAGGTCATGTTAGAGAGGAACGCATGAAGGAACTCCATGCAAATGGATTTTTGGAGTCATTTGATTTTTGAATCATTTGACGCTTGCAAATCTTTTCTAAAGAGAATGACTAAAATACCGTTCATAGGCCAAGAGTTGAACGGGCAACTAACCTAGTGGAAAAATACATGATGATGTATGTGGTTCACTGAGCATAGTTGTGTGCGGGAGATTCTTCTACTTCATGAAAACTTCCAACAATGAATTGAGTATATATGTATATATTCGATAAGGAAGAAGTTTGAAACATTTGAATGGATTCAAATAAATTTCAGCATGAGGTGGAAATCATCGTAATAGAAAAAGTCAAATAACTACGATTGGATCATAGTGGAAATATTTGAATTACGAGTTTTAGTGAACATCTAAGAGAGTTATGAAGTTGTTCTACAACTCACATTTTTTGGAGTATCATAGTGATGATGGAGTATCTGAGAGATGTATCCAAATCTTGTTGGATCAATGATGAGATAAAATATTGATGCCATTATAATTTTGTGGATTATGCTTTAGAGACTACCGCTTTTACACTGAATAGAGCATCATCATGATCCATTGAAATGACACCATATGAGTTATGGCATGGGTATAAAACCTAATAGTTATTTCTTAAATTTTGGTATGCATAGCATAAGGTAAATAAAGTTTACAACCAAAATCGGATGAATGTCTTTGTTGGTTATCCCAAAGAATTAATTGGGAATTCTTCCACCATGGAAACATAGACAAAAGTGTTTGTCAATGTTTCTTACTTATTTCCAAGAAATTGTTTCTAACGGAGTATTTGAGTGGGAGGACAATAGAACTCGATAAGGTTTATGAACCTAAGCATAATAATCGGAGTAGCGCAGCATTGGAATTGGTTCCGGAAGCGGCCACGACGATCATGGCTCCCATGACTACAAAGTGTTTTAGCCATGGAGATCGAAGTACATATTGAACCTTGTAGGTATGGTTTACTTTGTGATCAAATAAATGATTTGTGGACAAAGGATTGATTTTGAATAAAGATAAACCAACTACAAACAAAGAAGTTATGATGGCCCCTGACTCCGTTAAAATGGTATGCGCCATGAAATCCAAGATAGATGAATACTTTTTGAAAGTAAATGGATCTATAAAATTGATGGACTTGGATGCAATATCCTTGAATAAGCACGATTTGTCGAAAAGTTGCTTACGACAAAGTTCAAAGAGTTGACTACGATAAGATTAGATCTTCCGTAGCAATTCTTATAGTCTATGTGGATTATTCTAGTAATCACTACATATTTCTTTATGAGATATGCTAGTAGGATAGCAATATATATTACTTAACAGAAGTGTGTATTAAAGGTATATACAAGATACAACCAAGAGTTTTGCTAGTCCGTAGAATACTAGATAAGAATACGAACTTCAATTGGATGAAGTGAGTATTGCGGAGTTAGAATCTTCATCGGATGAAATAGTCAAAGAGTTTTGGATTTCATCAGAAACGATGAAGATGCTTGCATTTGCAAGAAATTAAGTGGGAGCGCTGAGACATATTTATAATACGTTATGTAGATGACATATAGTTGGTTATAAATGATGTAATTATTATAAAAGGTTTCATTGAGAATTAGCTTCAATGAAAAGATATGGACTGAAACATATTTAGTGTCAAGATCTATGAAGATAGATTGAAACACATAATAAGTTTAAGTTAAAGTATATAAAGAAGGTGTTCTATTCATGTGAAGGATTAACAAGACTTGAGTGTATATGATACTCAATGAGTTGAAACACATGAGTGATTATAGATCACGTATAATATGTACATAATCAGATGTCCTATGCTCTAAAGTGTTATGAGCATATACCAGAATGATTCATGTGATGATCATTGGACAACAGTAAGAATATCCTTGAGTACTTCAGAAGAATCAAGGATATATAAATATATTTTTGTATGGGGTAATGACAAACAAATCGCTGTAAAATGTTGCACCGATATTAGTTTGGTCACATATAAAAATGAATTTCAAATCTCAATTAGGCTAAGTGTTGTTTAAAAGGTAGCACAATGCTAGATTTAGAAGAGTTCTAAAATGTTGTGACGGATTCTACAAAAGAAGGCAGAATATGTCATTGTTTTGACAATGACTGAGGATATTAAGTCAAGAGGTTCTTTGAGAACTTGGTGTAGTTCCGATAGTGTCAGAACTTTGAAGCTATATTGTGTATGACAATATTAGTGACATATTTCAGACCGCGGAATTAAGGTTTCACCAGAAGACCAAACATATTTAATGCCGACTCATTTGGAAAATGAGTGATGCGTAAAGACGCAAATGAATTGCAAAATACATACGTTTCTGAGTATGTCAGAACCGTTGACTAAAACCTCTCCCGTGAGCAAAACATGATAAAGCACCAGAAGGCCAAGGTGTTATATCTTTACATATGTAAACTAGATTATTGACTCTAGTGCAAGTGGGAGACTGTTGGAGATATGCCCAAGAGGCAATAATAAAAGTGGTTATTATATATCTTTATGTTTATGATAAATGTTTATATACCATGCTATAATTGTATTAACCGAAACATTGATACATGTGTGATATGTAAACAACAAAGAGTCCCTAGTAAGCCTCTTAACTAGCTTGTTGATTAATAGATGATTAGTTTCATAATCATGAACATTGGATGTTATTAATAACAAGGTTATATCATTATATGAATGATGTAATGGACACACCCAATTAAGCGTAGCATAAGATCACGTCATTAAGTTATTTGCTATAAGCTTTCAATACATAGTTACCTAGTCCTTATGACCATGAGATCATGTAAATCACTTATACTGGAAAGGTACTTTGATTACATCAAACGCCACTGCGTAAATGGGTGGTTATAAAGGTGGGATTAAGTATCCAGAAAGTATGAGTTGAGGCATATGGATCAACAGTGGGATTTGTCCATCCCGATGACGGATAGATATACTCTGGGCCCTCTCGGTGGAATGTCGTCTAATGTCTTGCAAGCATATGAATAAGTTCATAAGAGACCACAAACCACGGTACGAGTAAAGAGTACTTGTCAGGAGACGAGGTTGAACAAGGTATAGAATGATACCGATGATCAAACCTCGGACAAGTAAAATATCGCGTGACAAAGGGAATTGGTATCGTATGTGAATGGTTCATTCGATCACTAAAGTCATCGTTGAATATGTGGGAGCCATTATGGATCTCCAGATCCCGCTATTGGTTATTGGTCGGAGAGAGTTCTCAACCATGTCTACATAGTTCACGAACCGTAGGGTGACACACTTAAGGTTTGATGTCGTTTAAGTAGATATGGAATAAGGAATGGAGTTCGAAGTTTTGTTCGGAGTCTCGGATGGGATCCAGGACATCACGAGGAGGTCCGGAATGGTCCGGAGAATAAGATTCATATATAGGTAGTCATATTCCAAATTTGGAAATGATCCGGTGCATTTATGGCAAGTTCTAGAAGGTTCTAGAAAAGTCTGGAAGAAATCACCATGGAAAGTGGAGTCCCGGAGGGACTCCACCTAGCATGGCCTGCCAAACCCTAAGGGGGAGGAGTCCCAGGTGGGCTCCTCATGGTTGGCCGGCCAACCCCCCAAGGAAGGGGTGGGAATCCCACCTTGAGTGGGATTCCCCCCTTGGGAAGGTTTCCCACCTTAGGCAAGTATTGGGTTGGGGTCTTATTCGAAGACTTGTAGCCTAACTCTTGGGGGTTCCACCTATAAAAAGAGGGACAAGGGGAGGGGGCCGGCCACTTCAAGCCACAACCTTGGCCGCCCCCTTTGTGGCCGGCCAAGCCCCCCTCTCCCCAAACCCTAGCACCTCTCCTCCACATACAACTCCCGCATACGCTTAGGCGAAGCCCTGCAGGAGTTCTCCACCACCACCGCCACCACGCCGTCGTGCTGTCGGGATTCCGAGGAGGATCTACTACTTCCGCTGCCCGCTGGAACAGGGAGGAGGACGTCGTCTTCATCAACACCGTATGTGTGACCGAGTACGGAGGTGCTGCTCGATTGTGGCACCGTGATCAAGATCTTCTACGCGCTTTTGCAAGCGGCAAGTGATCGTCTACCGCGGCAATAAGAGCCTACTCTTATAGGCTTTGGAAATCTTCAAGGGTGAGTCTCGATCATCCCCTCGTTGCTCCCGTCTTCTA